>NC_051162.1:99509992-99546076 GCF_013339745.2 Dermacentor silvarum
GGGTGTCGCCGGCAACGGGACGGTGCGTCGTATAACGTCAGCGTAGGTTGCGCGTCAATTTTCAGTTTTCTTTGCATATTAATGCATTTTTATCGCGTACACGTCACTTTGTCGTGGTGAGTTTTCGCGGTTTTGTGAGGTCGCGTGACAGACAGGCGAAGCTGGGAGTGGCACGAAAATGTTTTGACAAATCGTGGAGGCTGATTGCAGAAATTGTAATCAAAACAGTTGGAATCATTTGACGTTATAGCGCCCCTGGTATGCGGGAGCGCTCGATCAACATTGGAGCGGAGCCCTGCGGAACGGCCCCACATGATGGGCGGGATTTTGCCAACGGACGATGACTGTGAATGGCCGAGAAGAACCACAGTGAAATCCCTCAACGAGAGAAAGGGAGGAAAGAATGCATAAAAAGCCCAGCTTGAGTGTTGTGTGGACGCTCGGAGATGTAAACGCTAGGACGCGCAAAGACCTTAGCATGTAGACGCCTCCAAGAATCATGCAGCCCTTCGTGTAAAATACCACGTACGGTTGTGTATCAAACCCTTTCAGATTTTCTGATCTCTCTGGACCTCGCTTTATTCCGGTACTTGGCACGTCACCAGACATGGAACCTTCGTGGCCGCTCGCACCCCCAGACTTCGCAACAGCCGGGTTGGCACTAATTACCACCGAATGACGCTACTTTACTTGTATTCTCGATCACGTTTACACGAGTTATAATGCATTCACTACTTTAAATACACGAAGTAGCATCAAAGTAAGAACCTGTTACACTAGTTATAATGCATTAACTTCATTAAATAGACGAAGCCGCATCAAAGTAGGAACCTGTCTTATTTAGTGGTATAGCGGAAGATACTCCTAAATGTATGCAGAACGACGACGCCTCATACAACGCCATAAATCGCACTACCAATTTTGAAATAATCATTAATGGTCTGAGTAGCTATCTATTGAACCAGTCCCCGAAAGGCGCGTCAGGGAAGCACGGCTTTCAGTGATAAAGCAAACGGTACCACTGCAGTCACTCGGGCGTGTTCCCGAACGAAAACTGAAGGAGCCTTGGAGAGTGGTACCGAAAAAGATTGTGCTTCTCTGATTTTGTTATTTAAAAGACTGTTACTTGCATATTAGAGTTTTGACTTCGACAGTTTCGCAATGTGTGAAACGCTGCCACATGAATACATTTTTACCAGTCACTTAGATGATCAGTAGCGAAGTTTGTTTACAGCATTGCTCTATTCGCGCTAAACACACGTTGTCATAGCATCGCGTCTAGGAGCACCGAATGGAATGCGTTTTGACAGCGAAGCTGTATACCTCTACCAGCCAAGGAAATTTTTGTGCCGTTGGCGTACGCAAAAACTCCAGGCTAAAAATTGAATACAAACAGCATATCTCCTTTGAAATGGCATACGGCATACAGCTCATCACTCGTTTTCAAAAGAAAAACCTCAAAACAAGCATCAAAACCACATGATGGGTGAAAAGGCGCATGTGAACAATAGGAAAACCCTCCGAGGCGTTCCAGTAAACATTAGGTTTTGCAGCTGCTTCGAAAGAGGTTGATGTCATTGAAAAACCTTGTGCGAAGTGGAAACGGTTATAATGTATGCTAACGACGTCTGCGAATAAAGCGATGCACGTTCCTGCTCCGCGTGCCTGTTTCCCGGTAAAGATTACGGTTCCATTCTGTGTTAAAAACTTAGCGTGAAACTATGCTGGGCACTTTGCTGTATTGTAATAAATCACTCCCCTTTGAAAAATATGTTGTGTGTCTATTTCTGCATGAACGTGTCTGCATGAATGTACAGCATGCTTTCGAATCGCGTACATAGATGAAGTGGGGATTCCGATAATACATGCTTCAGGTGGTAGGAGAAAAACTTAATCTTTGAATAACTGGCTTCTATAGGGCGCAGTTTATATAACGAAGGAAGAGGCACCCAACTAATGTACACCCGTGAGCAAAAGCATACGGACCACGGGGTCGCAAAAAAACCGAATTTCTTCGTAATTAGCAGTCATAAACTGGAATTAATGGGTACACTGAAAAGTTCGCAATGCCAAGTTTGGACTGCAGTCCTCAATATCAAGTTGCGTTCACAGGCCAAGGAATGAATCGGCTTTATCGCACAACCCCTGGTCCGTATAATTTTGCTCACGGGTGTACACAATATCATATACGAATTCAATCTCTCCTTCAAGATAATCAGCGATACAAGCGTGCAGGACATCTCACCTGCTTTCAACCACTTCATGGCACACCTTGCTTTGCCTGAGATACAGCACAATACCGTCGTGCCCGCTTATACAGCGCGTGTACTTTAATACACTCTGCACAGTGTTGTTTTTATATTGACATAACTAAAAGTAGTTTGTGCATGAATGCAGCTCGTCTTCGGCACGGAGAATCACTTGCCTTCCAGATAGCAGAAAGTGCTCATTGCGGTGGAGCTTATCATACGAGTGAAGCGCAACACACACTGGGCAAATTGCGGTTATTCCAAGTCTATTTTGCGTCGAAGCCCTCGACTTGCAAGGCTAGAAATCGAGCCGTTAGCGTCGACACGCCGGCAAAATCCCACCTGGTTATACGACGTTTGCAAGCAGCTGATGCGTTTCAACCACAGTGGCCATGGAAACAAGGTGATTTTAGCGTTCCGGCTGCGACTGTCGCATTCCGAGGGAAATGCAAAAAAGCTTGTGTCATTACTTCGGTGCACATTAAATAACTCCAGGTTACAAGAAGCTCGCGGTGCTAAGGTGCGGTACTAAGCTCGCGAAGCTCGCGAGGCAAGGTGCAACGCAAAATCGCGAGAAAAAGATGTTTCCCGTTCTTTTTTTCAAAGCAGCTTGTTGTATTCGTCAATTTCAACAGTTAAACTTTTGTTCCGACGCAAAAAACCACCCGCCAATTTTTGTGCCCGTATCCCTTTAAAGATTTCAATAAATTTTAACTGTCGGTCAGGAGGAGAGCATCGCACAAGAGTGACAGTTCGAATTTAGCACGCGCAGACATGATGGCGACGCTATTTCATGATACGAAGTCCCACATGAGTATAACATTGTTAGAGCAGCCAGATATATCCACAAACATTGTAGAGAACGGCATGAATGGGAACTATGCCTTCGCCTGTTGCTGCAGACTGAACTGGCTTTGCGCTTGCAGTGCGGAGCGAAAATGCAGAATATGAGGTCATCCCTTATTGCAGGGAAACAGAAAGGCGTTCTATATTAACAGAGGTGGTCGATCAAGCATAATTTAGAGCAGCGGTAGAGGGGTCGTCAGTATTAATGCCGACCACATTTCAAGGAGATCATGAAGGACATTTACAGATGGACTTTGACCCAGCTCCGGCCTCTCGAACAGCGGCGCTCAGTTTTCCGCTGCCATATGTGCTGTGCGACAACTCATGCATGGGTGAGAATAAGCAGTGGCAGGGGAAGGAGATGGACATTTAAGTGAAGGGCATTGACGTGGTCGACAGCTGACTTGAGTACGAGTCGTGAGAACATGGCGTGTCGACATAGTAAGGTGCCTGTGCAAAACTAGCAAATTGCGGCATCGGGCGCTGGTAGTTAGAGTTACTATACATGAGTCGTGTACCTAAAGTGGCAGTTTTATGCCACATGTCCGGAAGAACCACAGGTAAAACGTATGGCATGTTTTATTGCCTGCGCCAATTATATACTAAAGTTGGAGCGAATAGAGTAACGGGACAACATATGTGCTTTAGTGGACCCAGAATGGATCAGGACTAGATGTTGAAAAGACGTCGTGGTTGTGACTGCATAGGTAAGCTGAGCGGCGGCAGGGTACTGCTGATGGGGCATGTGGGAACGCCTCGGCCATTTTATCGTAAATAATACGCTGGAGGTTGGACGAGCTGTGTAGGAGACGCTTCCTGCAGCGGCTGCTGTTGGGAAAGCTCGGCCAAGGCAGTAGAGAAAGCTGACATGAAACTTCCTCCCACCCGAATGCTTGCATTTGTGTGAGAACGGGGTACTTATCGGACAGGATGACTAAAACACAGAGTCGCATCGGTCAACTCGTCGTATCTTTGGCACAGATTTATGCCCTCTGCCATAGTGCTCTAGCACTTGGCCAGCAATATTTGTAATATGTCATGGGCGGTTTCACTCAACCTGTTCTTTTTTCTTATTAGTTTCGGTCATTGAAGCGTCGACATGTTTGCAGATGTCGAGAATCACTTAAACCTTTACTGGTGGATGGTTGACCTGCTTTTGCTTGGTCACTCAATCACTGCTCGGCGCGCAGCTTGGCGACCGTGGAACGAAATAAAAATTAAGCGAAACTGGCTTTGAGGACTGACCAACATTCAAAATGCGCTTAGTGATTTATATACCAAATGTTTATATACAAATCGTAGTATCGATTGTAAAAGCTGAGTTGTACGTAGCAAATCCAACAGTCGTGGAAATCTCACTCTTCCATGTCACTGAAAAGCGCTGAATCCATCTTACTATGAGCAGCAGAGCAGGTAGCGACAGTCTCGGCGACGCTAGTGGATAGAATGTGTGACGACTGAAGGCAGACTCTGAGAACGGCTAACCAGAGTCGAGCCCTTTTCGACGAACCAGTGTCTCCGCTATCTGTAAAGAGGTAATAGCGAGCGCCAACGAGCAGCCAAGCGACGCACATTAAAACAGCAGGAAGGCCGAGCTCTCCATACGCGCGTGAAGCAATTCCTAAATGGCTTGCTAGTTGATTCACTGCAGGCATACCTAATTTGACTGGTATTGTCTGCGTACTCCTCTTAGGTACAAATAAGTAAATTAATTTCACATTTGCTGCTTTCTCATACACAATATTGAATCTGCGTCGCACGTTTCTTTAGCTAAGTAGTAATTTTAAAATGAATGGTATTCAAGACTTTCGTGCCGACAATACTTATGTCTTTCCAAGCTCACCCAGTTAGGGAAAGCAAAGTAGTGTCAGTGATGAGAAATCTTAACAACAGCAGTAGCTGTTACGTTAATGACATTCAAATATGGCCAGTGAAGCATGTAGCTTGAACATCTGTTTAGTAAGTGCAGTTTTCTCGGAAAAATGCAGTTAGCGAAAGTCATTCTCATTTATAAAAAAAGAGATAGAAATGTTCCTGGAAACTACTGACTAATATCAATTCTGCCAGTGTTCTGAAAAGCCTTTTAAATACTGCTTCACCGAAGACTCTCTAACTTCATTAATAAATCAAACCTACTAACACCATTTCAGTTTGGCTTCTGCAAAGGCAAATCAACTGAGTCTGCATTACTCGAACAAAAATAGTATTTAAAACACAACTAGAAACAAAGCTATTGTCCTTGGTGTGTTTGTAGATTTCTCAAGGGCTTTTGACCTCGTGGGTCATAAAATCTTGCCAAATAAATTGCAGTGCTATAGTGTCCAAGGAAAAGCACTATCATTATAGAACTCCTATCTGTCATTTAGGCAACAAGTGGTATTAAGTCTGGACCAAAACCTCTCATATGCGCTGTCCCTCAAGGAAGTACACTAGGACCTTTACTCTATAACATTTATATAAACGATATTATAAATATTAGCCATAAGCAAAGTTTGTCATTTGTGCGGATGATACCAGTCTATTTTTTGCTGGTAATAACATGTCCGAACTTATTGACCAATGTAACGTCGCAAAGAAAGCTCTTGAGGATTGGTCAGCAGATAATTCAATGAAGATCAACGACATTACACACACATTAACACCACGACCCTCTCGTCGAGCTTGCGTGAGGATCTACGGAGCTCCGCCCTCGACGACCCAAACCTGGGTGACCCAGTACGCCCGTGAGGCGGCGGCGAGGCAAGCCCTTGACGTCCCCTCATGGGAGGCTTAGGCCCGGCCTTCATAATGTCCTGGTTCTGCAATAAAGGTGTAGTCCTCCTCCTCCTCAACGAGGGTAAGACTAAGGCTGTCATTTTTACGCCGAAAAATAAAGTGATCCCACTGCATGAAGATATTATTTTAATTTCACGCCCTGTAGCAATAGTAGAGCAGTTCAAATGCCTAGGGGTAATATTTTCTTCGAATATGTCAAGAGATTGTCACGCTAATTACGTATTAAGCAAAATATCTCAATTCACTGGTGCTATAGGTAGTTTATAATCTATACTTCCTATACAAACTAAGATGCTGATTTACAACTCAATCTTTAGCATATATTTAAATTATTGCCAGGTAGTTTGGGGTGCCACAACGTTTACTAGCCTTGAGCGCATTCATTTAATTCAAAAAGGTATCTCCTAAATGTGTATAATTCGTCATACAGACATCCGAGCGCAGCTTTATTTAGTCACTCTCGAGTGATTAAAGTACATAACTTTTATAAATATCGCCTTAGTGTCATCTTTAAATCGGAAATTATAAATAATATAACCAACCTCAGGAAATTAGCACAACTGAGAAAAAGGTATTAGGCTATCCAACAAGGCATGGCGAGGAATGGATAGTGCCGATACCTCTACTTAATTTGGGAAAAGAATGCCTTCACTATATACTGGCGATCGTGCCATCATGCTCCAGGACAAAAAAGAAAAAAGAAGAAATGAAGTTCTACTACAACACAACAGATCAATCGCCTCGTTTTATTGACGTACTAATTATACACGCTAAGAAAATGCAATGAAGTGGATTCCATGGGCGGCATTTTCATGACTACGCTAATTAGCACAAATGAAGACCAGGACGCAAACTGTACGTTCACCTGTTGTCTTTTAAGACACGGAAGACCATCTTCGAAGTGTTGTTGCACCAGCGCATGATGTGCGATTGGTGAGATTCGTGAGACATCGTTCGAACAGCAGCAGGCAACGAACGGTACCATCCTTTGTCAATTAAGGCTTCTTTACTTCTCCCTTCGGTGGCATCGGAACGCACAAAAAACAAAGGGACTGCTGCACACAACACACTGCGAGCGAGTGCGAGTAGCGTGAGTCTGCCCACGCCGGCCACCACTAGTCGGTTAGAAAACGAAATCTCGAAACCCAGCAGAAGACAAGGCTCTGACGGCACGGTCCAGCACGGCCCACTGAACGAGATAGAAGCGGCTTCCTCTCTCCGAAAGAACCGCCGCTCACTTACTGAAACACCGCTCCCTCGCTCTTCAAAAGAGCGGCTCAAAAGATCCGGCTCGCTCCTGAGCGCTGTCTAGGAACGGTTCCTCGCGGCTCGCAGAACGAGAGAGAACCGGCTTTCTCTCTCCGAAAGAACCGCCGCTCACTTACTGAACCACCGCTCGCTCCTGAGCGGAAGAGGAGCGAGCCGGATCTTTTGAACCGCTCTTTTGAAGATCGAGGGAGCGGTGGTTCAGTAAGTGAGCGGCGGTTCTTTCGGAGTGAGGAAGGCGGCTCTCTCTCGAACCGTGGCGAACTATTCCGTCTCTTCTGCGGGGTGCGATTTCCGCGCCATCTATTAGCGGTGCGAGAAAGCAACTGCCCTCCCACCCTTCCTCGCAAGAGTCGCCT
Organism: Dermacentor silvarum; assembly: GCF_013339745.2. NCBI lineage: Eukaryota > Metazoa > Arthropoda > Arachnida > Ixodida > Ixodidae > Dermacentor > Dermacentor silvarum. Next base: position 99,517,488 of record NC_051162.1, read on the forward strand.
CCACCCCCTCGCCTTCGGCTGTCTTTTGAGCCGCTCTTTTTGAAGAACGAGTGAGCCGTGGTTCAAGTGAGCGGCGGTTGTTTCGGAGAGAGAACCGGCTCCCTTTCTCCAAAAGAACCGCCGCTCACTTTTACTGAACTACGGCTCACTTGCTCTTTAAAAAATGTCACAGTTTCGCCCTAAGGGCGAAGCAATGAATGCGATAGCAACACAGCAATGTCATACGAAGTAAGGTGAGCGGCTTTGGTAGCAACAACACGCAGAACTGTTGTCGACGCCATCGGCGTTTTGCCCGCGTTAGCTCAAAATGCGTGCGGCGTTGGTGACTGTTGCTGGAGCCTCTGATATAAATAGGCACTTGGTGCCGCAGCTAAACGTCGCCTCCCTTCCCTCCCCCTCCCCCACGGCCTCTCGCGCGTCCGAAGAAGGCGCGTTTGCTCTACATATATGGTGATTGTAAAGGAGAAAAGAGACGCCTACTTCTGCAGCCCTTAAGCGAGCACGGCGCAGAACGCGCGTTTGTTCTCCGCCGTGCGTTCACTCCCCGTGAAAGACGCGCCCCTCGCGCCCTTTCACTCGCACATACAGCGTTCGGCGCGCGGCGACGATTTCATCTCCAAATGATGTCATACGGAACCTCACGGCGACGGCGACGGCGACGGCGACGCCGACGGCAGAAATCTGCTTTTGAGTGTCCATATAATTGCTATCGCAATAAAAGTTGTCGCAGTTTCACCTGAAAGGCGAAGCATCAATTGCGATAGCAAATTTGTAGAGAGCTATACGGAGTAATGATAGTAGCTTTATCAGCTGTATAAACTTGGACATGCAGCAGCACCGGCAACACGCAGAACTGTTGTCGACGCCGTCGGCGTTTTGCCCGCGTTCGCACAAAATGCGTGCGGCGTTGGTGACTGTTGCCGGAGCCTCTGATATAAATAGGCACTTGGTGCCGCAGCTAAACGTCGCCTCCCTTCCCTCGTCCTCCCCCCTCGGCCTTTCGCGCGTCGGAAAAAGGCGCGTTTTATCTACATATATGGTGATTGTAAAGGAGGAAAGAGATGCCTACTTCTGCAGCCCTTAAGGGAGCACGGCGCAGAACGCGCGTTTGTTCTCCGCCGTGGGTTCACTCCCCGTGAAAGCGCGCGTCCCTCGCGCCCTTTCACTCGCACACACAGCGTTCGGCGGCGCGCGGCGACGATTTCATCTCCATTGACGTCATACGGAACCTCACGGCGACGGCGACGGCGACGGCAGAAATCTGCTTTGGAGTGTCCATATAATTGCTATCGCAATAAAAGAGCGGCTCAAAAGATCCGGCTCACTCCGGAGCGACCAATCTCTAATAATGCACGACACACGCACACGATTTTTGGCCTAAGTAACAGACGGCGTGGACATTTACTCTGGTTGAAGGCGCGCGAGTTGGTGCGCGAGCAGTCGCTCACGGACAACCGCGATGCGGCACCTTTGTTTCGCCAGTTCAGTCTCGGCCTCCAGCAGCTGACTCATCTGTCGAAGCACGGAAGACCGCAATCTCTCGCTTACCCTTGTCGTAAGCTTCGTACGTCATCTCCAGCACTTGCCCGCTAATTGCGTGCGGCCTGTTGCGCTTTAGATTTGCCCCACCACTGACGGAGTGGTCGAGGATCGCGTGCTCTTCGTAAGCCTCGTCCTCACCATCACTATCTTCGTCATCCGTGCTTACGACTACGTTAATCCAAGCAGCCTCATCCTTCACCTTGGCGCTCACGTTGCAGAGCGTCTGGTCGGCATCGTCTTTGCAATCGTCACCAACGCTAAGGTATGACTTCACATCGTCGTCAATGTTTTTGTTTGTGGAGCCCGCGCTCACAGTTGAGCGGCCATCTTGGTTAGCATCATCTGGTTCTGAGTCGTACACGCAGTGAGCGTCCTGAAAGTCGTCAGCGGTCTCGCGCAGTTGTCGTGGTTCTGCCGCCTCCTCAGTGCAGAGTGGAGCGCACCGCTCCACCGCTTGCTCGCCGGCGACTCTGGCGATTCCTGAGAGAATCGGACGCGTCTTTTGGTCCCCGTCTCTGCCAGATGTTACCGCGAAGACATCCGAAGCTGCATGCGCCGGTGATGAATTTAGCGAGGCTTTGCCAAATTGGAATTGGATTACCGGCTCCGACTTAACAACCGCAGCATCGCTGATTTCTTTACCAGGTTACTCCTCCAGTTCAGCTTGCTCCTGCACGGTCCTCTTCTTCTCTTTCGGCTCCTCCTGCTTCTCCTCTTGTTGTTGATGCGAGCAACCTTGCGACAGTACTTGCGGCTCTACCCCATCGTTGTGCGGCTGGTCGACTTCCGCTCCATCGCTGTCTTGCATCCTGCGAAACAAGTAGTAATGTTGAAGGCGTGTTCTGGCTTGCACTTGTCAGTAGTCTGGGCAGTTCCACAACGACGGAAGTGCTCACTCGAGTTCGGCGTTTCAATATGTACGAGACGGGCCTGCATCGAAGGCTGCGTGGTCACCAATGAATTATGGACAAGTGAGAAATGCATTCATTCGCCCTTTGAATTTCTGGAAGGTATAAAATGGAAGGACTCGAAAAAAAATGTCAGTTTCGCCCTAAGGGCGAAGCAATGAATGCGATAGCAACACAGCAATGTCATACGAAGTAAGGTGAGCGGCTTTGGTAGCAATATGAATTCTAGTAAACATGAGCTGATTAAGTAAGCAGGTGTGCTGCGGCGTAAGTAGACCGACATGAAGAGAGACTCGATGACCAAGAGAAGGCGCGTGTGAAACGGTGGTGTTGATGAGAAGCGCTTCCCGTGGGCAGCGCGTGCGAAAGGACACACTTGTAGCACTGCACTGCCGATCCGGGCAGCATTGCATGTGTAGCGTGCGTTGGAAAATGTGGCCCGACTATTACTAACTGAATGAACAAGCGTGGTGTGAGCGCGCACAAACAAACATGAATAGATCACACTGAATGACTGCAGACAACGACTGTCAAAACGCTGGCAGCAAGCGCATACGCCGCAGCGGCGAAGGTACGTGCGGTCTATCGCGTCAACGGAAACTGAGCGGCGAATGTAGGCGCATAAAGGTCAGAGCCGTGTGGAGATAAGAGACGGTGCGGGCGAGCGACGGGCGCGGTTGTTGCTAGAGCAGAAGTGCGCCCTCCCCCCCCCCCTCCCTCCGGCGCTGGCTTCCGGCTTCCTTGCTTGCGCGTGGGAGATTGAGTGCGTTCGCTCTCCGTGACAGCGCGCGTCCCTGCACGCTTCCGCTCGGGCATACGGCGCGCGGCGAAGATTTTATCTATAGGGAACCTCACGGCGATGGCGACGACGACGGCGACGGCCGAAATCCGGTTGAAGTTTCCATATAATTGCTATCGCAATAAAAACATTTGCGTAGCTTGCACTGGAAGCGCAACGCTAAAGAGACAGCAGAGGGGACGGGCAACTAGCTAGTCGTGGCTTTTGGGCTAAGCTAGCCACTACCAAGTCATCCCCAGCATTTCCTGGAATTTATTGATCATTGATCGATTATCGATCAGCTATTGATTGGCTATCGCAAGGTATTGACCACGTATTTGGGCTAGGCCAAGCACTACCAAGTCATCCCCAGCATTTCGCGTAATTTAAGGATTTTTGCTCTATTAACGATTACCTATTCATTGGCTATCGATGACTGACTACGCTTAAGTAGTCCCAACCATGCTCAGCTAGACTTAGCAAGGCTCAGCTTCGCTAGTTCACAGGGGTATGTGCCATTGCGCTTGGACCCTTTCTGCACAACCGCCAGGATCGGCCCACAATTTCAGTTTGCACGTTATGGACGAACGCTCGGCTTGAACAGCTCCGCTGTTAAAAGCGAAATATAGTTCACCTGGCGATCGAAACTTCGAGCGTATCTAACAAATTGGTGCAGCAGGCGCATGATTGACGTCGTACAACATTTATCCATCATTCAGTGCTTGACTTTGGTTATACTAGCAACATCAAACGACCACAAGAACAATACGAAGAAAGCTCTTTAATGACATAGTCATTTTCCTATTGTACCCAAGGTAACACGCATACAAAAAAGCTAAATATCACTAACAATCCGATAAAGTTTGTGCACACAAGGAGTCACTCACGTAGAGGAACTAAGAGTAGATAATTCAAAAGGCCGCCTTTCTTTTTCTTTCGTGGTAGTGACAGGTTTCAACTTTTCATAAACGGGCATATATGTAAATTTATAGTTCTCGTTTGGACATAACTATGTGTTCTCACCAAACTCCATCAGCCCTCAAACTTTCCGCCGCCTATTTCTGCCTTTTTCGCGTTAATATATCCATGACGCCTGATTTCTCGTTATGTGGCATGCAGGCAATTGCCCTTAAACGACCAACCCCATAAAGGAATCGGGAAGGCCGCTCACTATTCGGCCGCCGTAATGCACCAGGAAGTGACGTACAGTCAACCACAAAAGTTTGCGGACCACGCGAGCGCGTGCCAGACTGCCAATCCGCGCCACCTAGCGGTACGCCACCTAGCGGCGACAGGGGCGCTCTCCCGGATATGAGCCCTCTTGGTACTCGCCTGCCTGTTAATTTTTTATTCCCGTGCATGACATTGTTAGTTCGTTGTGTTGACGCAGAGCGCTGTCTGCGATAAGACCGCCACATATCTGGCTTGATAGCAGTATCGGAGCAATCACTGCAACCTTTGTCGACTGGTGTGCCAGTGGGTAGATAAGTTTCACGAAGCGCTGCGACGATTTTTTTACGCGACGTTTACTGGCGCACTTTGGTTGGCAGCATCTTGGTCCAATGAGTGTTGCTGCTTCTGCGTCTTGAGAGAAAGGGTAGGGAGGTGTTTCACTGTCATCAAAAATAAAGAAAAAGCGGATGCATAGAAAATTTTCTTTCACACATAGGCGCATCTTCGCATCAGTCGCTGAAAACGTAGTAGACTTGCTTCAGGCCACGTGGTGATTGCCTATTTGGAAAGATGCCGCTGCGTGTTCCACTTGACGAAAGAAGGCACATTGTGCGTTTATTTATAGAGGGAATACCTCAGCGCGAAATCTGCCGCCGAACCAACAGGAGCCGGACTGCCGTGAATAGGATTATTCAAGCTTTCCGCGACGATGACAGATTCACAGATATGGAGCGCAGTGGGCGTCCAAGGCCACGACTGAGGAAGAGGACCGCCTGATTACGGCCGCCATCGTGGCTGATCCTTTTCAAAGTGCAGAGGATATCCGAGAAGCGCTCTCGCTCACGGTATCGTCTGAGACTGTAAGAAGAAGGCTGAGTGAGCTTGGCCTGCAGTCTTTCGTAGCAGCACAGAAGCCCTGCCTCTCAGACAGCCAGCTACAAGAACGACTCATGTTCGCTACAGCAATGAAAGATTGGACAACAGAGAAATGGGGCGATGTCATCTTTAGCGACGAGTCAACTTTTTCCACGCGCTGGGACCAACGGAAGCGGGTTTGGCGTCCACTAAACTGCAGGTGTGTTTACAGTGTATTGGCAGTTAATTCACGAAGCTAATTCTGCATCACAACATGTTTCACGTAAAATGAGCTTTTGGACATTACGAGATTTTTCTGTAGTGGTATTATGTTGAAAACATTAACGATTGTTTCATAGTACTACTTACTCTGAAGCTAATTAAAAGCTGCCAGTGGGTCTTTCAGTACTATCTAATGATGTTTGCACGTTTTCTATTGCAACTCTATAACAGCATTATAAAGTTCATACGCAAGAGGAATCACAACATTTTTAGACGCGCCGCTGGAACCCAATTGTATGCTATTTCTTGCAGATATCTGCCTAATTACACACAGAGTGTTCTATCCAGTGGACGGTGTTCCGTGAGCGTGTGGGGAGCAATCGGCAAAGATGGCCTTGGTCCCCTTGTGCGTCTGGAAGGGCCCTTCACTGCGTCACGGTACTGCGACGTCATCACTAGACACCTCGTTCCGTATGCGCTGGACGGTCCCTTCAGCGACGGCTGCTATTTTTTTCAACACGACCGCAGCCCGATCCATAAAGCACGTATCGTCCAGTCATTGCTAGAAGAACATGCTGTTTGCCAGCTTGAGTGGCCTCCATGTGGCGCCGACTTGAATCCCATAGAAAATGTCTGGGGCATGTTGAAGAAACGGCTGTCCACACGAGCCAACCGCGGCCGCACGGCCGATACGCTGTGGCAAGCGATCGCACAAGAATGGGAAAGCCTGCGCGGTCGACCGGAGATTACTGAATCTTTGTACGAGTCGATGCCCACACGCATCAATAAGGTGCTAGAAAACGGCGGACATTTCACTTCCTACTAGATCATTGAGAGACCTATGTTTCATGACACTTCTGTAAATGTCTTGTGAATAAATTCATCCCCTTCAGACACGAATTATGATGCACTGTCTGCAAGTGCGTCAAATGCGCATGGCATCATTTCAAGACGCTCACTATTACATTCCAAGAAAGAAGACGAAGCAATGTGCTGTTTTGTGCGAGTTTCAGTAAAAAAATTAATTAGCGTATAACTCATTATCTAATTATTCTGAAATCCGTCAGCTTCAATGCTTGCATAAAAAGAATCAACTATTAGGCCCGAAACGCATGCACACTTGCTTTTTCGGTTGTATTCGTGTCGACCGGAGAAAAAAAATACTCTTGACGTTGGTCTTGGAACGCGGCACGTCGAACGATTGTCTAACATGGTAGTGTCTCCAGCAAAGTGATCATCTGCAGCAATACGCAGGACAATGAAGTTAACTGACCGCTAGTTGTCCCATCAGGAAGCGGACACGAATGTGCACACTGAGTTTTAGGTCATTTGAAGAAACACGTGGCGTGGGACGCGCCTCCGACGTTCGAGTCCCCAAACGAGGACGCCGTGTCGCAAAGGGTTATAAAAAGAGTCATCGCACCCGATTATTTCTTATTTTTCTAAATGTAACCACTATAGCAGCGCGGTGGTTCGGGCTTTGCGCAGCAAAACCTGGGCGCAGGCGATCAAATCCCGGCCGCTACTGTCACTTAGCGATGGGGGAGGAACGGAAAAATTCTGCCTACTGACTAAGCATCTGTGTCCCATGGCTGCCTCACCGCTCACTCACGCACTCACGAAAAAAAAACAGCGTGGCTACGCGAAAATAGAACTGATAACAGCCGAAGAATACGCTGTCTGATTACTTGTACTGATATTCTGCTCTCAAAATATAAGCAAGTAGCCCTGGCTAACAAAGAGCGCGTCACGTTGAAAGAGATAGGTAGAAAATATTTGCGCACAGTGCGAAAATAGACAGGCCATAGATTTAAGGAGGGATGCGTCTTCAACGTAGCGCTGCTGTCGATCGCTGGTGACGTAGCGGAAGTGTCGCGAAGAGGCTCTTGGCCACGCGCTCGCGTGGTCCGCAAACTTTTGTGGTTGACTGTACATCTCGGGCTGCTGTTTGTCAGGGCACTGGTGCTCCGATGGTCCGACGACCAGATGACCGTCGAGAGGGCGGCATCTTCCGGGGCAAGTGGAGTACTTGCAGCGCCAAAACTTCAGTCCCCCGTTGGCCTTCTCTAAGACGTAGTTGAAGTTGCCGATCGGCACAATGGGCTGTAAACACGCATAAGTGCACACCATCATCACTACGTTCGTAAACACCAGCGGATTCATATACACTGCAGGACAAAAACCTCTCGCGGCGACCTATACATATCGCCCCTATTCTGCGTCGGCTGAGTCTACCTTACGCCTCCAAACTTGGCAACCTTAGCTTCCCATCTCACCGAGGGTGCAAAGAAGACTCGGGCAACAACGGAATATACTGTTCCCTATGCTTCTTTTCGAACATGACTTTCTCAGCACCACCCAAAGGCGTGCGCATCGCTTCATGTGAAACATTTGTTTTCTTTATATTCATATTATCGCGCGTCAGTCGCATCAGACGCAAGAAGCCGCAGCAGAATATTCGGACATACGGTAACCCACCAAACTTAACTGTGAATATTGCTTACATGAATATTCATCACAAATACGGCGTGGTTTCATTTCTCTCATTCAGGCGGTATAGATGATTCACAGTGTACGTTTGTGTCGCACCCACGTACATTGCACATCATTATCATACCAGAAGATGCCAAGAACTTTGTGTTAAAACGGGTGCATTCTGCGGTCACCAGTTTCAAACACCCGCCAATGTGCTAAACTAACACACGTCTACGATTCACGTTTAGGTTCGCAGCAGCGGTGCAGCCACTTCTAAATTGACAGCGGTCCCATGCGCATTTGCGAATGTTCTATCATCTGTACCGTCCATCAATTTGCGTTTCAATTATAAACTTTTAAACCACAGCAATGTGGCCACTTATATCTACACGAGCTCACATAAGTTCCAGACGCGGTGCAGCCACAAGCAGAGATCCAATATATCAAGCTCATAAAGAGACATGCGAGCCGCCGCAGTTCCCGGTCTTTACATGCCTCAACAGCAAAATGTGGTGTCGATGTACACGTGCGCATGAAGCGATACCCTCACAATGATCTTCCTTATTTCATTTTATTTTCATCCCTTAATCTTATTGCCCCTATGGAGGGCAGCAAACCAGAAGGCCCTCGTGCTCAATTGTAAATAAAAAATGTGCAGAAGCCATCAACGATGACTGTCACTGTAAGCGAATAGTCAGAGTGAACGAAATAACGAGATCGCGATAAGAAAGTGAGCACGCGAACGAACAAAGAACAAACGAACTTTCCTTACAGAGTATGACCAACCACATAATCAGCGGATTGAAAGGGTCGAAGCAAGCTATTCGCTTCAAAGGTAAACCCTTTTTCTGTCCACTGTCATACTCTCTGGTTGATATGCCTGCCAATTTCCTTTCGTCTCTCACTCTCTCTCCTGAAAGCTCATTACATCGCCACTGCCTTTTTTAGTAAAGCGATGAACAGGGCTTGTTTGTGGACGCTTCATAATTGCATTGCGCTCAGTGTTACACTGACGAAAGACCTTAAATAACCACCATAAAAGAACAAAAAGTGGACGTAGTCCAAGTACGTCTCCTTTTTGTTCTTTATTGTTAGATATTTAAGGTCTTTCATCAGTGTAACACTAAGCGCAATACAGTCATGAGCCAATGCCTCAACAGCAGATTTTGCAAAACAAAATGCTGAAAAAAGCGTCAATCTTCTGCTTCCGAACTTGCAAAGTTCTAGATTCTAGAACAACATCGTTTACCAGGTAGTCTGCATGACTTAGAACAGGTAAAGCAGTCAGCGTGCACTCCGGCATCCACGGGAGTGTCAGCCATAAGCTCACGACGGGTGCCATGCAGGTGAGGTGGTTTCACAAAGAGTGTGTTTAATGGCACTAACTGCCGCGCGCTTGAACGCACAGCTCAATACTCACAACAACGGAAACGCGAGAAAAACGTAACACATTTAGGCATACCTTCTTCATGTTAGTAGCACTGCAACGTTTTCTCTTCGTTTCGCAAGTCGCGCGTTGGTGCAGTCTTTCGTTGTGCGCCTTGAACGTGTACACCATGTGATCACTGCCGTAGACGTCCGTGGATAGCCGAGCCTTGCAGCAGCGTATGTCGCAGCGCCAGTAGTATCGACTACGTTTGCGCGATTCCATCGTGAACGTACGGCCGAGGTACTCCGCCTTGAATCCCCCGCGCTGCGTAGGCACGAGCTCCACGGGGCCGGTGGCGGGGAGGCACGCGTCGTTAGCGTTCGGGTTGCCGGCCATCTCTTGTTCGTCAACGATTCCGCTCGCCCAAGTAGATCAGTCCGTCGCGGTACTGGTTCACTACAGCCAAGGCGTGCTCCTCTCTAGCAAAGCACAGCCAGTCTTCATGCAGAAGCGCGAAACGGCTATCGGGCTCCTGGTTTTTCAAAAGCTGTGCGTCGGTGTAGTACTGGGCGCCGCGACTGCAGTTCGGTGAAAGACGAGGGACTGCTTTTCTGTGGCCCACGCTACGCGGCTACAGACGCAAACAAAATTATAATATCCGAGGCAGCCACATGTTACAGGTTTGTTTTCGACTGGTGTTTCGGTGTGCCACTGGGGGTCGCAGCTGTGCTTCGGAGACAAGCGAGCGCCGTCTAGCTTACAGTAAAAAAGCTATTAATAACACACACACACACAGAGAGAGAGAGAGAGCTCTTTCACAATGGAAACGCACAAAGGTACTCGCTGCACCAACGACGGTGCGTCGAGCAGATGGCAGCTACTCAGGCCGTGAGCTCGCCTCAGCCAATGAGCGCTGCCGAAATAGCCAGAGCCAACGTTTATTGGCCGGAGATTGAGAAGAAAGCGACGGCAGCGCCGCCACGTTTTTCTTGTGGCGGCGCTGCCGTCGCCACACGGAAAGGGATGACATCTTTCTCATCTGGCACCACGGGGAGGTGGAACATCTGGCTTTGATAGCGGACTTTAATAAGGTTCATCTATTCATTTCGTTTTCGCAATCATGCTCGCACTTATCTATCTGTCTTCTGGACGTCACAGTGTCTCTGTGCGGCAACAGACTAACCACCAGATATTATAAGAAACCTACTGACGTTTACCGGTACCTTCATTTTCAATATAGCCATTCAAAACTGCAAAACCAGTATACCCCATAATGAAGCACTTCACTTTATGAGGATTTGTTTGGAACACTCGTATTTCATTAACAACTGCGACAGACTCTGCGATGCCCTGATAATGCAGAATTATCTGCTCCTAATTGTGCATTACGCGATTAAGCGAGCCGATACAGTGGACCACAGTGCGCTTCTTAGACGGGATCATCGGGTTGAGCAACGAAGGCATACAAATTTAGTTTTGACACATTCTGCATGGATTCCAAACGTTAATGTCATCCTTAAAAAACATCATAACATACTCATGCAGAGTAATCGCCTCAGAGACGTGTTTCCAGAGCCACCACGCGCAGTTTACCGACGATTAAAAAGGTTACGACACATGGTAACGTCTTCTAAGATAACAAAATCAATGCACATAGGCTGTCATCCTTGCAACAAGTCACATTGCAAGGTTTGCGCTCACATCACGACTTCGCAGAGTGTTATGAGCACCGCGTGAAATTTTAGCCTCAAGATCAAAAGCAACTTCGACTGCGACACAACGAATGTTGTCTATCTACCTGAATGCTCAACGTGCAAGCTACAGAACGTTGGACAAACGGAAACACCATTTAGATTGCGTTTTAACAATCATAGATCGCACGCCGTGAGCCTTCAGAATCTTCCGCTTTCCAAGCATGTCTCTATCCGGGGCCACTCTTTTGACAAGCTAACGGCCACCATACTTGAATCTGGTTTCAAATCGCACCATGAAAGGGAGGTTCGCGAATCATTTCTAATCCATACATTTCGTGCCGTGGCCTCTGGGATTAACGAAAACCCGGGCACATTAACATTTTTGTCCGCGAAATAGAGATTCATGTTCCCGTTGTCCTCATAAGAAACAGCTCATGTATCGTCGCATCGTTTATGCCACATCGCACACCCGACACACATGCGCAAGCTTCGCCCGAAACAAGCTTCTAGTTGATGATGTGTCATTCGATTATATTTAACCTAGGATGAGTGATATTAACGATTTATTGCTGTCTCATTTTTGTTAGAACTTGTGTACACACCTTTATTGCTGAGCTCTTTTGTAAACCCTTCCTTTGTTTCATTTGTTGCTCTACGAACCTGTCGTTGCAATCATCCCGTGGTGCATTTTTAGCATGTTTGAGTGACGATTCGTCATGGTGCAAGTACATTGCAGCAAAAAGCTGTCTCCTGTCAAGGTCGTTTCTCATTCCCTGTCCAGGTTGTTTGATATGCCATCTTGTTGTGAACCCTGCTCTTCTTGCGTATATGCTTGGTGACATTGGCTGCTCTGCGGACTTGTTGTGCAAACCTGTCCTTACAACCATGCCATGGCGTAAGATTTTCTCAATTTTTATAGTTTTTTTTCTATTTATATTTTTTTCTAATTCCGTTTCACATGTGCAATGCTGATTCGACACGGGTACCTTACAGCAACAGTGTGTCGTGAGGACCCCACCCCCCAATACTATGTAGGTATTTAAGCACACCGCCTTACCATTTCATGTATTCCCTGACGAAGGCCGGACCCCGGCTGAAACGTGGGAAATAAAGTATCGTTTTTCATTTTCGTACATGCGTCCTCGATCTACAAGTTCCTGTTCAACAACCGGATCCCGGCATAACCTCACTTTATATATATATATATATATATATATATATTATATATATATATATATATATATATATATAATAATTCTAAGACAACGCCCGGTACGAAGGCAGAGCCCTTGTATTGCAATGCAGCCACGGGAGCTAGCAAGCGAGCACCAACCGGACAAACGAGGATGATGAAAATTACTTCATATTATGCAGGGCTTACCGTCAGAAATGACGTCAAATGACGTCAGAAATGACCAAATCGTCAAATAATCAAGAATTTTGTTGAATCTTGGATGCGAACAAATATACTAACGCAATAAGTCTACCAAAACAAGTACAACCAACTTCTTGGACACTACTGGACGCCTTGATTACCAATATTCCCTCCGAGCATCTCAGTGCCGGTTTTACCCATTCTCAAGTGAGCCATCACTTACCGATTTATCTTCTACCAGAATATATAAAGCCCTCCAACACGTTACAGCACCCGTCTACCAAAACTTACAGGCTGATAAATTCTTACACTCTGGAACGTTTTCGCTCTCATTTGCGTCTCACTGACTGGAGCAAAGGATTAGAAACTGTTGAACCAGAGAAAGTCTGCATTGAGTTCATAAATGTATTTAATGTGGTATACGACCAATGTTTTCCACGTAAATTACGAGAGCGAGCTCGGAAAGCCCGTAAACCATGGGTCACGTGGGAACACTTAAAGAGTATGAAAGAAAGACAAACTGTACGAAATTTTTATGAAAACAAGAGCTGTAACACGACCTGCTTGCCTTTAGGCGTTTCCGGAATAAACTCAACAAACAGCTCCGTGGAGCAAAACGGACCTACCTCAGTAATCTTTTTTTCTCCCGAGGTACTTAAAAGGCCACACCTTCTGTGGAAGCGATTGAACAACGTGCTCTACGGTGACACCCAAGAAAAATCCACTTTATCCATTAAACATTAAAAGCGGCACATTAACAGATACACGATTTAGCGAACGATTTCAATGACTATTTCAGATCATTAGTAAAAAGTAAGCACGATCCGAAATGCATCCAGTACTTAAGAACACAAATACAGGAAAGTGCATTCTTGTTTCCCACTACCGTGCACGAAATTAAGTTCTGTCATGTCACTGAGAAACAGTATGTGTACCGACGTTGATGACTTGCAGACACAACCTGTAAAATATGTTATCGATACTATCATGCCAATTCTAGAGCATGTAATTAACCTAATGATTTCTGTTGGTATTTTGCCTAAACAAACTCAGATGTCAAAAGTATCGTGATATACATGGGTGGTGATATCAATAATTTATCTAACTATAGGCCTATTTCAATATTTCCCGTGTTCTCGAAATGCATTGAAATATTGATATATACACGCATGTCCAGTTTTTCTACGAAGCATAACATTATTACGCCTTGCCAGTATGGCTTCCGGAAAGGTTGTTCAACTGAAACGGCTCTTCTGAGGCAAAAGGAATTTATCTTGCAGTCATTCGAAGATCATCTATGTACACTAGGCATTTTCATTGACTACTCAAAAGCATTTGACTCAATTAATCACCATTCCTTGTTTGAGGAATAAGGATTATAAACAGGGATAAGGTGCCTCAGAAAGGCTGGCCAACGTTTCGATAGGAGGACCTATCTTCGTCAAAGGCGGCCTCGTCATCCTCGGCGGGTTAGTTTTAAAGGGTTAGTGGAGTGACGTCACGTCGATGTCCGCTGTGGCTGTCTGTAAAGGGGGAGACTGAAAAGAGAATGAGCGCCGGCGCTTGACTGGCTAGGCGCGGTTTCTAAGACGAGGGGACAAGAGCGGGAGAGCGAGAAAGTGACAACAAAAAATTATATATATATATATATATATATATATATAAAAAGAAAACCACCGTCAGAGGGGGTTGGGGGAGCGAGAGGCGAGTGAGCGTTCGGAGGAGTCGTGGTTGGCGTGCGTTTGGGGTCCCTGAAGAGCCGGTCAGTGTGCGGGTCACAATGTGACCCGCACACTGACCCGCACACTGACCGGCTCTTCAGGGACCCCAAACGCACGCCAACCACGACTCCTCCGAACGCTCACTCGCCTCTCGCTCCCCCAACCCCCTCTGACGGTGGTTTTCTTTTTATATATATATATATATATATATATATAATTTTTTGTTGTCACTTTCTCGCTCTCCCGCTCTTGTCCCCTCGTCTTAGAAACCGCGCCTAGCCAGTCAAGCGCCGGCGCTCATTCTCTTTTCAGTCTCCCCCTTTACAGACAGCCACAGCGGACATCGACGTGACGTCACTCCACTAACCCTTTAAAACTAACCCGCCGAGGATGACGAGGCCGCCTTTGACGAAGATAGGTCCTCCTATCGAAACGTTGGCCAGCCTTTCTGAGGCACCTTATCCCTGTTTATAATCCTTATTCCTCGTGTGCTACTCCATTAGTCAGCCATCTTTTTTTGATTTTGGCATTCCTTGTTTGAGAAATTGCAACATTATGACTTTAGGGGTACTTGCCTAAAACTTATTGCTTCTTACTTTAAAAACCGTCGGCAGCAAGTCACTGTTAACGATTTTGTATCCGAATTCAAGCCAGTTACTGCTAGTGTGCCTCAAGAAAGTATTTTGGGCCCTTTACCTCTCCAACTTATACGTAAATGACATCGTAAATAGTGTTGGGCTGCTGAGCACGAGGTCACTGGATCGAATCCCGGATACGGCGGCCGCATTTCGATGGGGGCGAAGTACGAAAACACCTGTGTACTTAGGTTTAGGTGCACGTTAAAGAACCCAGATGGTCCAAATTTCCGGAGTCCCCCATTATGGCGTGCCTCATAATCAGTTCGTGGTTTGGCACGTAAAACCCCCATAATTCAATTTCATCGTGAATACTTGTGCCAACACTAAGTTTATCATTTACGGAGACGACACAAATATTTTTATTACAGGCCATGACCCTTCAAAAGTCGTAGAAAAAGGCAACGCAGTAGTAAGAAATATCGACACATGGAGTGTTGCCAATTCATGAAACTTAAATGCGGCAAAGACAAAAGCAGTGTTATTTCGCCCTCAGAACAAAATACTGGATATCACCGACAACTTAAAAATAGGGTCAGCAACTATAGACCATTCACGCGTAGCTAGAAGCCTTGGCGTCATTTTTGAAGAACATATGATGTGGACAGACCAATTAAATGCAACCTTAATTAAACTTTCAAAAACTGTAGCCATCTTATGCAAATTTCGCTACATCCCGCCTCAGAACATAAAGTTGTTAATTTACAAATCACTATTATTGTCCAACCTATGTTACTGTTACTTAGTTTGGGGCACGACCACCAAAACTAACAATGAAAAACTACACAAACTTCAAAAGAAAGCACTTCGTAACATCGTTAATGCTGCACATGACGCACACACGGAAGCAATTTTCAAGGCTCTCAATCTATTACCAGTGAATAAGCTTTACCGTTCAATGTTACAGAAACGATATACATTGGCTACGAAACACACGTTTTTTTGCAGAATTGTCTGGGTTAAGACAGGCTAAGCATGTGCACAACCGAGGGTACGTGAAGTCTGGAGGGGGCCTAGAATACAAACAAATTACGACACACAAATGTTAAAATACCAGTTACCTGTGCTACTTAATAATTCAGAGCTTCACATGTAACACGCTCACTTATCTTGCTTCTATTTGTATAAAGATGGCAGTACCAGTTCCTTTATCATTTCCGACCTTACCAGCGCATTTATGACCGTTGAGTGAAACACCTATCTTCTGTATAATATCCAGATTGGTTCGTTTGTACTTCTGTACTGTATAAGCATTTACTTTGTTTGCCAAGCCCTGGGATACAGACCCTGTCAAGCCTGATTAATGGCTTTTTCTCTGTACGCACGAACTGTCATTGATTTTTATTGATGCTGAAACAAAATTGATTGATTGATTGAATGAATGAATGAATGAAGAACGCGCGGCGCAAACACCTGGACCGGTATGTTGTAGTGATGCCTTACCGGTGTTAATGCCCTTTCGGCTTATCAATCAGTCAAATCAAAGGGCAATTGTATTACACAATAATATGAAAAATGCGTGTACAAAGATATTTGGTCCCATAGCCTAAAGCGGCTAGTGATGGGTGAAATACAAAAAAATGTATTGCAATAATTAGCAGTCTTATACAAACAAAGTAGCGAAGGTATCATACATAAGCGGTAAATACTATACATAATCACAGAGCTTATCGCGCTTTGTCAGTTGTCAGAGCAACGGTCCGCTCACGTTATCAACCGGATCAGCCGGCCGTTAGCGGTGGATGATAAGACTAGCATAGAATAAGTCATAAGGCATCGCTACAAAATGCCGGCCCTGCTATTATACTCCGGCGCCTCTCCCCCTCCCAGGCGCGCGCTCCGATTGGTCGGCTCCTCTCCTCCCAGTGAGCTGCTCACGTGACCTCTGTGGTTTTGCTCCAGCGTGACGGCGCGTCATCAACGGCGCACGCTCGACTAAGAACAGGTCCGCTGTTTAAAAACAAAATATTCATTAAAAACGGCGCAAAATACAATCGTAAGACGAACCATGTTACGTCGTCAGAGGTGGGACGACCAAAAACCATAGGTCTTAAAGTCGTATCTTGCACAATATGTTTAACTTTTGTGTGTTTTTTCATATCCTTTTTTGCTGAACAGCTTAGCTGACTTTAGCTGGCCCACCCTATACAGATATCGATGCATCCCCGAGATGTTAATCTGATATAAGGTTAGTAGCGGTAATTCCCTCTCGAACTGGCCGTACGCCAAAATTGAAATCTTATATCCGGCACACCTCATGCAAATTGCTCGTCATAGTTTTTTTTGCTAATGATATACGTAGTCGCAATTTCTAAGTTTAACGGAATTTTGAAAGCTTCAGTATTCAGTGAGGCGTACATTGCTGGCAGGAGAAATAGAAACACAGAATAAAAATTCATTGCTTCGCCCTAAGGGCGAAGCAATGAATGCGATAGCAACACAGCAATGTCATACGAAGTAAGGTGAGCGGCTTTGGTAGCAATATGAATTGTAGTAAACATGAGCTGATTAAGTAAGCAGGTGAGCTGCGGCGTAAGTAGACCGACATGAAGAGAGACTCGATGACCACGAGAAGGCGCGTGTGAAACGGTGGTGTTGATGAGAAGCGCTTCCCGTAGGCAGCGCGTGCGAAGGGACACACCTGTAGCGCTGCACTGCCGACCCGGGCAGCATTGCATGTGTAGCGTGCGTTGGAAAATGTGGCCCGACTATTACTAACTGATTGAACAAGCGTGGTGTGAGCGCGCACAAACAAACATCAATAGATCACACTGAATGATTGCAGACAACGACTGTCAAAACGCTGGCAGCAAGCGCATACGCCGCAGCAACGGGCGAAGGTACGTGCGGTCTATCGCTTCAACGGAAACTGAGCGGCGAATGCACGGCGCATAAAGGTCAGAGCCGTGTGGAGATAAGCGACGGTGCGATCGAGCGACGAGCGCGGTTGTTGGCAGAGTAGAAGTGCCCCCCCCTGCCCCCCCCCCCCCACGCTCCCTCCGGCGCTGGCTTCCCGCTTCCTTGCTTGCGCGTGGGAGATTGAGTGCGTTCGCTCTCCGTGATAGCGCGCGTCCCCGCACGCTTCCGCTCGGGCATCCGGCGCGCGGCGAAGATTTTATCTATAGGGAACCTCACGGCGACAGCGCCGCCGACGGCAGAAATCCGGTTGAATTTTCCGTATAATCGCTATCGCAATAAAATAAAACATATCCGAGGACAATTAAGCACTTCTAAAGAGCTGTGAATGCCAAATCAATAACCTCCAAATGAACGCCGCTGAGCGGTCCCTGAATTTTTGCGGTGCGAGTAATATTTTCGAGTTTTGCTGCGGGGTATGTTATCACGTTTTTCGATAAAATTGGTGCGGGTTATTTCTTTTCTACAGTTTCTACGTTAGCATGTTGGCTGTAGACCGGAATCGTTTGGACAATACTGCGGAGTAATCAAGGGCGCCGCGTGCGACCTCCGCGATCAGAGAACGAGGAAGTAGCAGCGGCCACCAACGGTAAAGCCCTTTAACCAACGGCATAGACGCGACGCCCCGTGGAGTCACGTCGTGACTCCACGGGGCGTCGCCTCTCCCGTCACGCAACACCTGGCGTTTACCGAGGCCGCAAGTGTTCCGTTTCGCCCGCTTTTCTCCGTCGATGCCCGGCCGAGCCAGCAAGCACGAGCCAGCGTCAAGAGCGCGCATGGCCCGCTCCTGACGTGGCGTCGCAGCCACAGGGAAGTTAGGTGCCGTTTTGCTGCTACTGCCGCCGCCGGCTTTTTCGCTAAACGGGCATTTTGGCGCTTTCGCTTCAAAATCCCCAAATAACTGCTTAATTAGTTACTTTAGGGCTCATAGTGGAATTTACGAATTGTAGCGGTGAGCTTGCAAGACATATTCAGTTGGAGTTAATTTCCAGTTTGGACATACGCGCCATAAGACCCTGCATAAAATTCACTGTTATTCCGCTCGCCTTTTTTAACAAAATGGTCTTTATGCATTGAAGCACAAATGTAACTGGAACGCCCCTGTGTTTGTTCCAAACTTTGGGAAATAATATATCCAAACTGGTGTCATCAGAGAGATTCATTTCAAGTGGATACGTCTTGCCAGCTCACCGGCTAGAATTCGTGTGCTGCTATACAAACAATGAAGTAATTATTTAGAAGTTAATTAGTGTTTTTAATTAGTTGAGTAAGTGTTTCGATTACTCGTGCTAGTAATGACCACTTCGTGGAATAAGCCAGCTCAAGAACAAGAATTATGTTATCTGCCACAGACGATTTTGGAAATTCCAGCAAACTTATAATTCGTCACCCCGCATTCACTGTTAGCACTAATAATCAACAAAGCCAAGATCTAGACGCTTCAAAGGAAGTTTAACATCCAAATGCTGACATCTTTCTCATTACTTAACTCAAGTGATACCGATGAAGCGCGTTGAAGACAGTAAGGCGATTTCGCAGAAGATTACTCATATTTCGTTGCATTAGGGGCCCTTCAAAGTTTCTGAGAAATAATCTCTTCCACATACCATCATTGTTGTTTCATATAAACGCCTTGCCCTTGCACATACAGAACTAAAATAAGCGATAACAACATTTTAGCGTATACTTAAAAACTAAATGTCCCAATGAATATCTACTATATCCATATAATATTTCATTATTGCAGTCACCAGGAAACGCTCTGTTATCTACTACTCATTTAAAAGAAGGTTCAGACGTTTTAGTTAAAAGCGGAGTTCTCCATAGGCGTGACGTGCTAAATCAAGCTTTTCTACGAAATGATCTTAGTCTTAGAAGTTCACTTAAGTTGCGTGAAGTTTTGCTACCTCGTATTTTCAGAGGTCAATATTACCTTGAATCGTCTAGTATCCACCCTCCGTACCTTTGGTCTTCTACCCTGTTTCCAAAGATCGCTTTCAAGGACTCGCCACAAGCATTGCTGAGCTTCTGTAAACGCACTATAAATATTAATCATATATGTAAACCAATGTTCCACAGTCCTAAAACTTGCAGTAAAGTTAATGAGATCACAAGGAACGTTTAAGAGCATTTCGAAATTCTTCCAAACTTTTAGTTTATCGCTCTGAGCTGACGCTGTTTTTCGTGCTAACCTAGTTGCATACGTTCTGTATTTTGTTGTTTTTGTTTTTGTTGTTGGTGTTGTTTTGATGTGTTTTTTTGTTCTGTAAACTATGACAAGTACGCAGCATGGTCCCGTGGCCACGCTGCGCAATGTCTGCCATTTACAACAGAACATCTAAATGACGGCGGGAGGTTTGCCACAGCATGTCTTTCTGCAAACACAGGGAAGACATGTAAGCCTTTGCATAGCGCTAACAACGCCAGTAATACGTCATTCACATTTCTACTTCCACTACTTCTCGAAATTTTAAGCAGTTGCCTTCTTTCATAATAGGCTCTTATCGGAATTGAAATGCCGATAGAACATGGCTTGTGGGCTTGTTTAGGCCAGAAAGTCGAAAAACAACAGATTTACTTGAATGTAAGACTAGTTTCTCCAAGCGTAGCTTCAGCGAAAATATGGACAGTAACATCTGGTTCTTTATTGTAAGGAAGTTATCGATCAAGAGTAGCTAGTCTGAGGGCCGGATTGGACGAAGTCCCATTCGTTGGCAGGCAAGGTGGCAAAATGTCTACGTTGTGGCGACACAATGGGCAGTGTCAAGACAAAGGTCGGCACAACGTAAGTTAGGAATAATTCATCACAAGCTCAAACGTTGTGCTTCTTCTGTTCAGCTGCTTACGTATAACACACTCATAGGGTCACAGCTAGAATATGTTTGCATTGTATGTGACCCGTATGCTAAAAAACGGTATCAATAGACCTACTCAAAACCAGATAATTGTGCTTAGATTTTTATAAAACTGTATTCCCGTTCTAATTCTCCAAGTGAACTAATGAAATAAAATAAAATACCGTCCTTAAAATCTCGTAGAAAACTAGCTAGAATAAAGTTTCTGTAAAATTTTCTCAATGTTATTTTGAAATATTGTACCATCGTCCGTTTGGAGCCATTGCCAACGCGACCTACAAGACATAATCATGTTTACAGGCTTACTCCCATGTTCGCACGTACTGATTTCTTCAAACACTCCTATTCCCGCCAACAATATCTCACTGGAACTGATTGCCTCCTGACAAGTTGAATACAGATGGCATATTTCAGTCTCTTGAACAATTTTGTCTCTTGAAGAATTATGCCTTTCTATGTTGCAGTTTGTTGTGTGTTTATTTTTAATAATATGTGGGGTGATCATGTGGAAGTTCTGCGGGATTTTTAAAAATCGCCTGTTGTAGATGCCAAAATTCTAGTCCTTAAGCTAGATTATTCAGAGAGGTGGACATTACTTGCACGAGAAAGTAAAACACGTATTCGACTAATTACCGAAAATTCTCAGAGGAATTACCACGTTTTCAAGGGAAGTCAGGCGTTAAAGAAGGTGATTAAACAGTGCAATGCTTGTGTGAAAGTAAGAATCCATCCATGCACTTCATATATGACTACACTATCTAGCAAGAGAGTCTGCCACTCCGAGGATTTTAAATGTGTGGGGATATATTTTGCAGGTCAACTGTAAACTAAACACTGTCGACCCACTACGTTTTAGCTTTCGCATATGCTCTGACGAGAGCCAGTCATTTAGAGTTGGTGTCAGATTTATCCGCAGAAGATCTTTGCTTTCTTTCTGAAGATTCGCAACTATCATGGCGTACGTAAAATCATTTACAGTGACAATGCCCTCGTCTTTAAGAAAGTTTTAAAGGAACTAGACCAAGTTGCTACCATAATATTTATTGGGCAATGGTAAAGCCACTGCTAAAAAACGCATCAAGTGGAAATTTACCATTGAAAGAGCGGCCTGTTAATTGGAATGGCTTATCAGATAGGTTAATTCACATGGTGAAGTATTTTCTTAGGAAGGCTGTTGGGAGAAAGGGACTTACTTGTGAAGAGCTGTGTAGAACAGCTTGCAAAGTATAAGCAGTGTTCACTATCGACCTCTCACTTACATTGCATTACCTCCGATACTCAAGCTGAAGTTATCACACCTTCACAATTCCTAACTGTGAATAGATCTACTGCTCTGTCAACTTCGTGTCAAAAAAACATCTTCTAAAAACAGATAAGAAGACGGCTACTACGTCAACAACTACCAAACCACTTCTGGAGGCGATGAAGAAACGATATTTGCGATCCGTGCGTTTGGCTGACGCTTCCAGTAATGCACTTGGATAAACATTATCGGTCGATGACCTGGTCCTCATACATGACGGTAAATCTCTTCGTCGATTGCGCGAGACCGCCTGAGTTACAGGTATTTTGAAGAGACGTGGCAGTAACGAAAGGCCCTGCGTAGTTAAACTACCTGAAAAATCTAGGCAGCGAATACCAATGAAGCTTCTCCGCCCGTGAGAGCACTCTTCAACATTAAGACCATGTACTCCAGCGGCAATGTTGTTGCGAATAATGCGGCTGCCTCTGGACTCTCAGTTAAAAAAGAACTACGCTGAAGACAAGCGCTTGCGACAGCACAGAAAAGGAAACAAAGTGACTTTGTTATTTGCCTCTATGGCTCCATAGCTTATGAAAGTCATGATATAAATATAATACATTTTCGTTGCTGCTTCCTGCCTGCACTTTTTTTACAGGGCTTGAGTCACTTTGGCTACGTCAAACACTTTTCGTTACAGTGTGCATTTCTAACCTGTCTCGCCATGTTGGGCCATAGGATATTTGCCTGGATAGACAATTTGGGAATAGACAACTTGGGTCATTAAGTATGGGCATCTGGGCAGGACACACTAGATATATTAACGGTCTTTGCGAATCTTTTAAAGTATGAACGCATCACTGAGTATGTGCCTAGGTAGACAAGCCGAACAAGAGGCAAGAAATGAAGAAGTTGGCAACAGAGAATTGAAAAAGTCAGTCAAAAATTTAAAAAATAAAGATTTCAGCATCAAAAGCAGCCGAATGCGTCAAAAGAAGTGAACAGAATGAGACAAGAGCGTGTATTCAGCTAGGAGCGCTGAGCTAGAGCGAAATGAACAAGATGTAGGTAACAGAAAACTGAAGAAGTTGTCCACACAAAATTGAGAAATTTGGCGATCCGGTGTCACTACACCGCTTGAGGGTTAATCGCATTAACGTCGACATCAATCGTGCGATGACTTCTGCGGGTAATTTTTTTTCTCACCGGGGTAACAAGCAACCGCGCAACGAAAGCCGATACAAGCTGGAAGTGACGCATTAGACACTTCACAAGCTCAACTGCCTTCAAGCTCCAAGGCCTGCGTGGGTTTTATCAGCCAAGGATCATATCTCTTCCCTCTCTCGCGTCCAGCCAGAGCCTCCCTTGAACCCTCGCGACCAGCTCTGAGATACTAGAGAGAGTTTCTAAAACTGGGACACATCAGACGCGCTTTGAGCCGACAACGTGGATTGACTGCTCTTTCGTTTGCGAGCTTTGATCGCTACAGCATTTGCGAGCTTTCAGAGGGTTTCGCCATGACTGACTATCTGAACGGAAAGGTGGCCCTGGTTACGGGTGGAGCTATGGGTCTAGGAAAGGCAATCACGGATCGCCTTCTCCATCAAGGCTGTCGGGTAAGCTCGGACGAGGTATTCTTCACGCACCCCGACCATTACAATGCGTTTGACTCCAAATCTCAATGAATCGTTCGGACATTGTAGTTACAAGAGTTTTGTGGCAATCAGCAGATTACAAACAAAATTGCTGACATGCAATTTCCCTCTTATACACAAGTTTGTGCATAAGTTTGTGCACCCAGCGCGATGTACCATGAAAATAACCAGCACGAGGTGGTGGGTGTGATTCCTCAGTCTGCAAAGCTGTCAACACAAATCGCAAGTCCTCCACTGAGGAGCTCCCATTCATTTTGGGATCTTAAACCTAATCAGTCAAGCAATAAACGAATAAAATAATTTTAAATCTAAATAGCTACGCATTCTGCTAGAACAGTTTAGGTCGCAATAATTGTTCCCTCGGCAGCTCAGTTTTGGCATGATCGCTTCTTCGTGAGCAGTGAGTCATCATTGAATCTAGAATTTTACTAAAAATAATAACAGCAAACTATTTTTGTGCTAGATTTGTAATTATTTCTGATTGAATTGGCCCTGTGAGATCACTGACTTCCATTCATAGACTGTAATATTCGCGCTAAATTACGTAATTAGAAAGTTGATTAGCTCAATTTTACAATTAGTCACTGATTTACACTAATTGATTTCCTGTTGAGGTGAAATCCGCGTGTTCGAATAAATTAGGATCAACCAGTAAATTTTTACTATATGACGAAGGTGATTTAAATTAATTTTGTGGGCATTAAAAATGTCCGGTTTTATAAGGGCATTCTGCAAGTACCAACCTCTGTGGGTGAAACATTGCGTATCATTAAGAAACCTGAGAAAATGCTATAACCTGCGTTACGGGCGCTGTCACGAACACTGATAGGCATATTCTTGAGGCAGGCATACGGTAGTGTGCATTAGATCCGGGTGGCTAATATTCTAGTCCATAATAATAAGAACTGGAGTTCGGCCAGAAATAGCACACCAACGTGTTCGGCGTCCGCATAATGACAAAGTCCAGCTTATCGTATGCGACACGTACTCGGTGCATCCTCGCGCAAGTCTAATCTAGAAAGTCGGAGTGCACAGGGAAAAAATAGCTGCACGTTCCTTGATAACGCCAACGTAGGACGAATGATGTTTCCCTCACGTAAAAATCAAATGTTACATCGGCATGTTCTTTCGCTCTTATAAGTACCCGTTTCCTGGCGCTTAATGAAAAGTTACCACAAGGATATTTGTCGAATTCCCTAAACGTGTGCATTGCGCACAGCTTTATTTGTTTAACTACGGGCAGCATTATTTGAAATCGACCGCGTCTCAACTTTGATGTGGTTCATATCACTGACCCCGCGGCTGTCTCGGCAATCATCCCATGTAACTTGTGCATGTTTTTGTGTTTTCTGTTGTAATTATGGCGATGCTTTAGTATTTAGCTAGGATAAAGCAGTCCGGTGGACTAAAACTCAGGACAACATACATTTCAAAATTTCAGACGTGTGCACATACCACAAGTTTTTCACAAGTGGTACACATATGTCCGCTCCTTATCTCAGTGCTTCATTTGATAATATAATGGTGTTTTTTTTCTGTATACTTGTCATACCAAGCAGCATATTCACTAGAAGCGCGAATTTCTTGAAGTAATTTTCTATGGGCTGTCACATCTGATTTGTATTTTATCAGCCAATGTATTTGACTGTTTGAAGAAAACAAAGCGCCCATAGCGTCGTGTATTTTACTTCTCCATTGCCTTCGAGTACTAAGGCAAGTACGGGAACAAATAAACATTAGGGACATATGTAGGTTTCTACTTAACCACAGCCTACCTGTGGGGATATGCAGAAGCAGGTATTATACCCCATTTTTGCAGTAAAAGAGACGGCAGCTGAAATGCTTTCCGCTGACTTCGGATGAAATTTATTTCTTTTTTCGGTACAGCAAACACGTATTCTTACTCACACTTTTAATATTTTCATTCGCCCGCACGCTGAAGTTAAGTATAGTCTACAGAATACTGGTGTACAAGGGACAGCGAATACAAAGAATTATGCGATTGGCACACATACAGCAGGGACAAACTTGTGATTTTTGACGCATATTTACTTGTGAAGCATACTTAGGTGGTACGCCAACTGTGTGATGTGTGACGCATATGTATATGTGAAGCATATTATTTGTCAACAGAGAATGTGAACTCCAGTACTGTGACGTGGGCGGTCTTAATGGTCATTAAAAGAACGCATTGCCTTCAGAATATGTACAAATGTAGTCTATGTCTCGAAATGTGCATTTCACTAGAGGTTTATATTATAGTTTATATTGATACGAAACAGCCGCCACTGTGTAGCTGCACTGAAAAGGAGAAGGACGTGTTCCCGCTTGATATAGCATCGCCATATTGACCTGCGTTGGCTCCGTGTAAATAAATTTTAAATAGCCTTCGACATCAGCTAAATGTAAGATTATTTGGTGGAGGTGCGGAGTAAGGCGCATAATGAGATGAGAAAATGCTGCGGCACGATCAGGACCCCAAGAAAACGGGACGTCTTTCTTCAAGAGGTCGGTATAGGGACGTGCAATGGTCGCAAAATTAATGTTATAATAAGTTATACCAATACTATTATAAAGTATCGATTATATATATAACGGTAAATATTACACATACACGACATGCATGTATTACGAACACCTGGGTTTGCGTAGATACTCGGCACTTTTTAAATATCGCTTGTGTCAAGTAAAATAATTCTAGTCGTAGATCTGGCCTACTAGAAGACGCCTTCATTGCTTTTGTGGAAAATTGAAATCCATAGCGTACAAATTAACTAAATTATTGAAACAATGTTGAACTAATTAGGTGAAGACGCTTTGGCACATATCAAGAGCCGTAGCCGGAGAGTTCACAAGGCGGATTTCGGCTACTTTTGAGCTTCAGTGCATAAAACGGTTTTGGGGGAAAAATTAAGTCAAACGACAGTGCATTTTTGCCACAAGTTTGATGGTACTTACTTCGAAAATGGTGTCATTTACATGGTTATTTCCATACATCACACCCGGCAATCTCACTGGCTGCAATTCGTCAATTGCAATATGTGCCGTGAGGTACTTAGTTAAAAGGTTAAATAGTGTTTTTTATAATTCTTGCTTAAATTGCGATTGCTCGTGCATTTAATTTCCGCCTCTTCGCGTGGACAAGCTCAACCGTTAGAATTATGTTGTCTGCCCCAGGCGATTCTGAACATAGCATGAAATCTTAGCAGAAACACCTCGTGTAAAGTCGTTAACACGACCTTTAATACGCCCCGAAAACGCGGCGGACCGATCACACTCAAGGCACAGATCAGTCTCAAGATGAGTCCCCACATCCCCACAAGCGATGAAGACGACGAAGCCGATGCGATGATGAACATGTGCAGCCAATGAAGAAGTCACTAAGAAATGCCATATATATATATATATATATATATATATATATATATATATAGGGTATTTCAGCGAACACTTTCAAACTTTATTGAAGGTTGCCTGTGGCAGATAGCCCAATTCTAGTTAATGAGCTGGCCTACTCGAAGAGGCGGACATTACTTGCACAAAAAATTGAACTGCATAATCAAGTAATTAACAAAAATTCACTAAATAAGTTTTGACCTATTAATTGACGGCCCATATTGCAATTTACGAATTGTAGCCGTGTAGTTCTCCAGGCGGATCCACTTAAATTAATTCTCAGGATGACACCAGATTCGAGATATTAATTCCCTAAATCCATTAGCGTTCCAGTTAATTTTGTGCTTCAATGCATAAAGCGACGTTTTGTTAAGAACCTAATTGGAACGCCAATGCATTTTTTCACAAAGTTTGGGAATAATATCTCCAAACTGGTGGGATCCCGAGATTTCGTTCCAAGTGGATCCGCCTTGCGAAATCCACGGCTACAATTTGTAAATTGCAATACGGGCTATCAGGCAACTAGTTAAAAACTTCAGTAGTGAATTTCTGTTAATTATTCGATTATGCATTTAAATTTCTTTTGCAAGTAATGTCCGCCTCTTCGAGTAGACCAGCTTAATTACTAGAATTGGGCTATCTGCCACAGGCAACCTTTAAGGATTTTCGAAAGTGTTTGCTGAAACACCCTGTATATATGTACGAGGTGCTACCAAAATGTTCCGGGAATTCAGTCGTAAAAACATGTGCTGTCCATAACGCCTGATCAGCACTGTCTTCTCCAAAGTAGTCCCTTTGCGCATGTATGCACCGATCCCAGTGTTTCTGCCACATTTCCGTGACTCGTGGAACTCTTCAGGCGACAGTGTGTTGAGGAGCGCCTGCGATTCCGACTGGAGCTCTTAAACAGTACCAAACCGACGTCCTTTAAGCCTCAACTTCAACTTTGAAAACAAAAAAAGTCACAAGTGTTGAGGTCAGGTGAAAAGTGTGGATGCCTGCAGGGTGGGTGGGCTGTACTTTGATTTGTTTGGAAGTCTGGAACTGTCGTGTCGTGATGTGTTGTCGTGATGGAGAAGTCAGTTTCTCTTCCATTTCTCCGGACGTTTGCGACGAATGCTCTCTCTTAAGCGCCTCAGAACGTCACAGTAAAGCTCGCTATACACGGTTTGCCCAGGAGGTACGAATCTTTGTGGATTTCGTACTTCCATGTAGGTAAAAAAAACAATGAGCAGGGACTTCACATCGCCACGAACTTGATGTGCCTTTGTCGGCAGCGGGAAATTTGGCGACTTCCATTGCGACGACTGCTGTTTGGTTTCAGGAACGTAGCCATAAACCTATGCCTCATCCCCGGCTGTTACACTGGAGAGAAATGTTGGATTGTGTTCGACTTGTGATTCAGTTCTGTATAGACAGAAACCACGGCGCTGCTTCTGTTCGTCACTGAGCAGTCCTCGCACAAATTTTGCATAAATGCGCCTCATGTTAAAACATGCGACAAAATTCGCTGAACTGTGCCGTACGATTGCCCTACAATGTCCCAGACAACCTTTATAGTTAGCCTGGGATTCGCAAGGATAGGCTTACGAACTTCCGCTATCGTTTCCGGGATTGTTATCATTGACGGGCGTCCAGACGTTCATCGTCGTCAACAAGCATTCGACCCTTTGGAGCGTTTATGCCATAACAACGTCCTATTGGCTCATGGTGTCGACTCCAAACGCGTCCTCTAGCATACGAGGAGTTCTGCCGCAGTTTTCCTAGTTTAAAACAAAAC
>NC_051162.1:99546176-99575891 GCF_013339745.2 Dermacentor silvarum
GCCGCATAATTTTTGTTGGTATTGGTGCTTATGAAGGCCAGTCTTCGTGCATTTCATGTGCAATATAAATTCTAATATATTGGTTATAACTTACTGAACGCCTACAGCCGCTTCTAAATGCATGCTACGTTAGAAAAACGAGCTCTCATCCGCGCTGGCAATGATTATCATTGACGTGAGATCCTACCTAAAGAATTCACTGCTTTAAGTAATCGACGCAGCATCGAACACGGCCGAGTATGCTTTTAAAATATGCAGAAGCACGATCTCTCATACGACGCCATATACACACACTACCAATTCCAAGTTTTAATTAGTTATCTGCATAGCGGTGTGAATAAAGCAGTCTACAGAAAGAGCATCAAGAAGAAACTACTTGCGAGCGACAAAGCAAACGGTAGAAAGGAAACACGGGACCGTTCGCAAACAAAAGCTGAAGGCGACTTGAAGAGCAGTCAACGGAGGTAACTGCGTTCCGTGATGAGTTACGCTGCGCGGCTTCAGGCTAGTTAAATGTTTCGTTGATTTGTAGATTGCAGTTAAAATTTCGACATGTTCGTAACTGCTAAATTTCCCAACAGCAGCAGTAACACGGTCGCCTTACAACCAGTCGCTCAAATAGATCGACAGCATAGGGTAATCTTATCTGTAGTTCATATGCAAGTAGTACAGGTTTGCATACCTTCGCGTGGAGAGGCCCCCACTTGAAAGTGTCTTTTTTGTAATTTTCTTTTCTGCGAAAGCATGCCTCACACGCCGATCTGCGCCCGCCTGCACTCACTCAGGATCACTACAATGCACCACACACAACAGCAACGCGAGGAAAGCGTGTACTCAGCTGTTCCGCGTGCTTATGCCCTATATTAACGTGAAACATGCCGGAACCAAAGAGACACCGTCGAACATACATCAATAACAAATAAACCGTGGGATCTGTCTAACGTACCCTTTAAACAATCAAAGGGATACGTCCTGCGTAGCTCAGCCATATAACGATGTGTTAAGATGCCAACCAAAGGGAAAGAAGGACAAGGACAGGAAAGAGCGTCAAACACGTGCGCGCGTTAACACATGGGAATATGTGTGGACCAACTAGCTCAGCCACAATTAGTGGCACATTTAGCCACAGTTTTAATATTAATTGTTGTAAACTATATGGACACACTTGTACATCTGGTTTTGTATTCCTAAGACCAATCAGGACACAAAAAAAGCTGCTTTCGGTCATAAGCACCTCAGTTATGCTACAAAATAGCAATTTACCTTCTAGCTGTATATATTTGTTACAAAAGTTATCCTTTTTTAATTGTACGTGATATCTTCATCCACAGTTTCGGCTGCACCTACAGGCGTCGAGGAATTCATCCGAGGGAAACAGCCAACATGAAGGAACGATTTCAGTAAGCAGATATCTTCCTTTCACATTGCACAATTCATGCGTTTTCCTTTTTGTTTCCCGAAACTGTGGATGGTGCAGACATACGTTTCCTGTGCTTATTTTGTCAATGGCAAAAATCTTGGGAACAAGGTACTTCCAAATTCATGGGCACTCCCAACAGAGCGCACCCCCCCCCCCTTCCCCCTAACTGCCCCATCACCCGCTTCGAGGGGAAGGACTAAGACTCACATCCTGAAGCCGTGATCTATGGTAATTTAGACTAGTATAATCACTATTCTTATTCAAAGGCAGACAACCTGAATATCCTGGATGGCTGACTTAGGTCACATCCTCCAAACAACATCACGGGTACCTGGCCGCTCACATCCAATCGACAATGATACGACTGATCAGTGAGCATTTAAATGAGAGGCTTGATCACTTACTAACCCACACTTTCACTCCCTCTCTTCTGTACTCGCGTCTCCTCATTTTCGCTATTATGGGTGCATTGGAAACAAGCGGATGAGCATACTACAAGGGGAGGCGTCCATCTTCCATTGGACAGTGCCACCATGGCAAACGTAGATGACTCTGCTGGTAGCGCCATGTCATCGCCCATTCTTCAAATTTTGCCAACCGCTCGACAAAGACACTATCAGTCCATTTTTGTTCTTTAAAAAACCTGAACATATTTATTGACAACTGCATTCTACCCCTCATTTTATTCCTACTGAGTGTGTGCCCTTGCCTCTTGTTTTTCTCGTAGTTGATAATGTACTAACAGACCCAGCGCTTAGCCAAGGTGTTCAGTACATGGATTAAGCCGAAACTGTATGTAACGTGGATATAAGTACGTTGGCCGCACAATGTAGCTCTTTTGAGTGCCAACAATAAAACTTAAGCGCTATGGTGATAAATAGCTACACAATATGCAAGCGCTTTTAAATACGGTGGCTTTTCGGAACGCAACTGCAATGGATTGTAAAAGAGCACGTTGAATAGCCGTTTTTTTTAATTGAGAGGCCTGGGATTTCCACCAGTAAACAGGCATGCGTCTGTTTTTGGAAGGTGGACCTCATGATAAAAGTTTCAGGCAAATAGTAGGCAGAGCCGTGACAACGAGGCTTTAAAATGGCGCGAGAACAGCTCGGAAGACAGCCTTATATGTTTGAAGGTTATTAAGATGCTTCTCGTCTCAACTCGATTAAGGTGGACTAAATAATAGTCATCGTTATAATGTAAGAAGTTCATAAAAGCAGACGCTAAGTATTTTATTCGTCAGAAGACTTTGAGCTGGTTCCGACTACCTGGACGAAGGGATAACGTATGAGAACTGAAGAGTTTCACGGACTTTTAGAGAGGCGGAAAAAGACATGGCTGTACTACTGGTGACTTCAACACCAGGCACAGTCCGAAACGGCTTGAATGATTTCTTGCGTTTTCGCTGCAAGATCAGTACGATTTTTTGCAATACATGACCAACGTGTGAGCTGCATACGCATATGGGTAAAAGCGCCGTATTAGAAAGATTTTAACTGCGCTAGAAACAGGGACAAAGCAGGACGAAAAAGACACCACGTCCCCCTCTGTCCCTATTTCTAGTGCAGTTAAAATCTTTCCAATATGAACTTCAACCAACTAGTCCAACTTCGTCCACTGCTAAAAGCGCCGTATAGAGAAAAATATGTCAGAGACTCTGAAGTACAATATTCTAGCACAGTTTAAAAAAACGTTCAAAACGCTATGGTTAATCCCTCTTTCATAGGAATCGGTAGAACACGAAAGTGAAACGTGTCTTAACAAAAGCTGTTGCATGTTTGCTTTGTGAACTCACGGTCTGCTACAGCGAAAGGCGTAAGATTTGCGGGCCAGCGACCGTGTTGCAGGTTTCCATGAAGCGCGGCGTCCCGTTGGCGAGCGCCGTCCAGCTGCCGAGTCGCTTCCGCGACGGCACGAGCATTTTGGTCCGACTCCGTAGTGTCTTCGGCAGCCAGTTGAGTTGCGATGCGCTCAGCTTTAGGAATGCGAGCGGCAGATTTCCCAGCGTGCGCCGCGAACGCGCGAAGGCGTTCTGCTTCACGGTGGCGTGTCTCTCGCCGGACCAACGGGAGATTCGCCCGTCGCCACCGCTGCCTTTCTGCGCCGCCTAGCCCAGCAGTGGTCGTAGTGGTTGCCATCGCAAGCGAAGCAGTAGGCGGCGTGTAAGCACTGCTGATCCATGTTGAAGCTCCACTCCGTAGGCGACGAGGTGCCACAGGCAAATCCGACGCGGAAGACGAACAATGTGCGGAAAATGCCTACACCAAGCTGTATACCGCGTCGGAGCCTCCACTGCGCTGTGACTGCCGCAGCAATTACTAGCGGCGCGAATACGCGAATATCTTTAAAAGTGTATATAATGACTCAGCAGCTACCTTCATTCTTTGCAAGAAAAACGGAAAAATACCAGTCAAAGAGAAGGCAAACAGACACTATCTCCAATGTTCTGTACTCAGTGCTTTGAAGTAGTCAATCTATTAGACTGGGAAGGACTAGGAGTGAATCTCAGCAGCAAATATCCAAGCAACGTGAGTGTGCAGATAACATTGCCCGGTTCAGCAACGCTGGCGGCGACTTGCAACAAATTATTGGGGACCTTGCCCCGCAAAGTTTAATAACAGGGTCGGATATTATTAAGCAGAAGGCAAATGCAATGTTCAGTAGCCGTGGAAGAGATCAAGAATACATGACTGGGTATCAGCTTTTAGAATCAGTGCAACGGTACGTTGATATTGGCGAACTAACCACTGGGGGCCTTGATCATGAAATTCAAATTTCAAGAAGAAGAATGTGTTGGAGCGCATACACCAGTCATCACCAAACCATAACCAGCAGCTTACCGCTATTGCTAAAAATAAAAGCACAATCATTGCACTCTTCTGGTACTAACATATGACGCAGAAACTTGGAGGTTAAAAACGAAGCTTGAGAACAAATAAGGACCGCGAAATGAGTGATGGAGCGAAATATGTTAGATGTAACGTTAAGAGGCAGGAAAGCAGTGGTGTGAGTTAGCGAGCAAACAAGGTATTTGATAATTTACGTGACATTGAGAGAAAAAAATAGAGCTGGGCAGGCTATGGGCGTCTTGCGCTGGAGTTTGAGGTATAGTAGCAGTGCCTGGTGGCGGCGAGAGAAGTTATATCTGGGTAGTACCAGCTTGGGCAGTATTGAGCCCTGGCTGTGGCGAAGCACGTTTCTAGCCCGAATTTTACGTCGATTCGCACTTTTTTCGGCCCTGTTGCGAGTGCGAAAAGGTTCGTCACTTCTCAGATACCACGCCAACCACGCTGCGAGCTGGCCGCAGCCTAGTTTAAGGAAAACGGACTCTCCGTGTGCCGTTGGACGTAATGCTGGAAGCAGAAGGAATCGGCGACGCCGATCCGGAGAGACCTAGCTCAGCCGCGAAAAAGCGTCACCGTCGTTACTGCTGCGTCGTGAGCTGTCACGAGCAAGAAGGCCAGAATCCCAGCATGAGATTCTACTGTTTTCTTTCAAGGCCTCACGAAGCGGAGCGTCGGGCTCGCTAGATAACTTCATTACCCCACTATGAGCAGCCCAGGTTTGAGAGTTAAATGTGCTCATCCTTGACCTTAAGCCAGCACGTTGAGGCAGCGCAGCAAGGAAGTATTGATTACAGCACATCGATGTTCGAGCGCTGTCATTAAAAGCTACATCAAGCGAACAGCGCACGAGCTCGCGCTGCAGCGCGATTCGCACGTAGTACGTTACTGCGAGCTCATATGTAGTGCATCAGTTATTTATCAGTTGCTACAGGGACAGATGGCCGTTACTACAGCGCAGGCATGACTACTTGTTTAGCGGCATGCAGCCAACAAATATTGCAGGAGGCCCGCCGTTTCGCTGCATGCTGAAGGAGCGCTGCCATCGCGGCGGATATACGTTCGTGCGCTCGATCAGTTCGTACACCGCGGCATGCTGAAAGACCGCTGCCGTCGCGGCGCGTACCGTCATGCGCTCGAGCAGTTCCGTACACATCATGTCTGCTTATCGCTGCTGTGAATTCATTTATAACAAGCATTTCCTCGCGTTTGTGCGCCTGAATCTAGCAGCGTGCAAACCTTACCTGAAGTTCAACTTCGTACGTGACTCGCTTCACTTGCGATTGACACCGCGCTAAAACTTCGCCGCTTATTTCTTGAACGGCGTGCACGTATTCGGTGTCGCATAATTTATTGCCTTTACGCAGCGTGCCACCCCTGAAAAAATCTTCGGCGCCCGATATTTGCTGCAAGCCGTGGTGCAACGCAACCGAACGTGGCGGGTCCATACTGTAAACGTGCTTTCCGAAGCAGACGACCGCACTTGGTACTACCAAGTTTCGGATTGAGGGCGCTTTATAGCCCCATTTTTGCAGCGCCCCCTGGGCTACGCAGAAGCCCCATTGCGTAAAGCAGATAGCCGGTGGTCTAGTAGGACGGAATAAGTGCCAAGGGAACGGAAGCGTAGTGGAGGACGGCAGGGAGCTAAGTGTTGCGATGAAAGTAGAAAGTTTGAAGGCATAACTTGGAACCACAAAGCGCGAGAAAGAAGCATTTCAAGGTCATTGGGCTTTTCTCCTGCAGTGGGCATAAATAGGCTAATTATAATGATCTGCTGTCGAAAAAAGAACTCAACTCTTTTGATAGAAGCTGCTGAGATCACAAAAGACAACGAAAAAATGGAATAATTCGCTTGATTAATGTCGAAATTCGTGGACCTTATTTTGCAGCGTGTTCAAAGGGACTGGTTGGCTCATCTATAAAAAAGGTCACAAACAGCGCGACATAGGACAAACAGGATGAAATAGGACAGCGCCCTGTCCTGTGCCCTTTACTTGTCCCGTGTCGCGCTGTTTGTGTACTTTTCTTATTTTGCATTTTTCGAAAGCCATGTTGACTCACTGCTTTTCATTCTTCAGTCTAAAAGAACAACTAAGAAGCTTTTTACCTAATGTTTCAACTGTGCTATGGCGCCTTTATTGCACTGAAAAATATGCCGATTTCATGACAGTGTGAAAACTTAGGTTGTCTCTTGTGAAAGCATTTAAATTATATAAGTTGCTGTGACACAGTCTTACTCATGAATTCAGTTAGCCTTTCGCGTTCAGTAGGACGGACGTATTGTCTATGTTTATGTATAAAATATCTCGATTTCAATACAGGTTTTCATTTCATGACCATATAAATTGCGATGTTGTGAGCCAGTAGTTGTGATTAAAAGAGTACCATGTTATATCTGCTGACAAAAGTAAATATTGTCGCGTCAAATCTGTATATGTACTTTCGCACCTATAGGCGAAATATTGCTATATCCTCAGGTAGGCGATTGTTGAAGCTTTCATTTTCTTTTGTTATTTCAGACAATGCACATCCAGATCCTAAATGTAAGCTAAAGATTTTTCCAATGAATTAAAAAACGCAAATTGAATACAGAAGAATGCGTAAAACGATTATCGGCCTTTACGTATAAGAACCTACGAACTCCGACGTGAAATAAACGGTGCTAATAAATAAACTCGTCTTCTCAAATGTCCCTGGTGGTGTTGGATAGTAGTTGCGTGGAACATTTTTATATTTTACAACTGTTGATGTACAAATTTCATAATATACGCCCATGCTAAGAAGGACGGCGGCACGGAATAAACGTCCTTGGAGATAGTTGTGGCGTTTGTTTGTTCATTAAAGGAGATCATAAATACAAAGTGCTTTGCATGCCTTCCCGCCTTGAGTTGTCACCATTATCGCCTTTGTAACCACCCTCGTGTCGCATGGCACGGCATGCGTCAAAGTGGGACTAAAAGGAGCCAGCACGCCTGCTAAAGCAGATCAATCATTGTTAGAACCCAGTAGATACGCTACAACGACTGCGAATTCTTCAGCTATTCCAGTTCATCCAAGCTGTTTTATACTATGGTTGTTGTGCATAAACGATTGTGTAGCGAAACCAGTGAGGCTATTTCTAAGCAGGTGACTTTTCTATCGCTAAGCTTGCTCAAGGAAAATCATCGGGCTTCAGTGTCGCCTCGAGCTTTCGACTCGTCGATTGCGACCGCAGTTGGTCTCAGCACATATAACGCTCCCAAATTTTGTAAAAATGTACTGCAATAATCCTGTGCCGAAACCTCCAACTGTCTAAATCTAAAACAACGACGATGTCGGAGGCATGAGGCGCACGCCACAGCGTAACATTGCAGAGAAACGTGCCGAGCTAACTATGTTTCAATCTGTCAAGTGCTGTCGCAAAAAATACTGTTTATGGTTCCTAACTTTTCTTGCAGTAAATATTTTAGTCTTTTAGGCCTAGCAATGTGTCTTGTATGCCTTAGAGCTTTGAATAACCCAGAGCGCTACTTGCTAAATAAATATGTTTATGTTCAAAGGCACAAGGCAACAGCGCTTACTAAGCAGTGCACAGTGATGCTTGATAGAGGCACCGTCGTGAGCACTGGTAGTGTGGAAATACATTCTCTCGTAAGTTATTCAAGTTGGCAAGTCATGCGAAGTGGTGCATGATAGGTATACGCTACTAAGCGCAGTCATTCACTCGGTACAGCGAAGTCTGTGCAGTATTAAATTTTTGAGGTTACTTGAATTGATTCCTGTACCTTCAACTCCACAAATATTTACCTCTTCGTCATCTCTTTAGGCACGTAAACTGATCAGGGAGAAAATAGGCATTTTACGCCACTGTAACGTTTCACACAATGTCTAGGGAGTCATATCGACAAATTACGTTGTAACATTGAGCCAGACAGGTGTCAGAGTCTCAATAAAGCAGGTCGTATTTTCAACTTAAAAGGCGCTTGCTCATAGAATTCGCAATATTTCGTACTGGCCCAATTTCCTACAGCTGCAACAGATTATTCGTGAATGTGAAATCGAGAAACATCGCCTACTGACGCCAAATAGTGCCGACAATCGCGTTCGTCGATTGTTGGTCTCATCAGGCACGACACTTCATCATTGAGTGAGCTTAGCAAATAAGTCTACATTTCCTGTACTGACTGTAATAACCTGCACATCAGTGAACCGACCGGAAGAGGTGTTTCGGATTCGCAACACAGAGGGGCGAATATCGCGAAGAACTTGCAGTATTGTATTACATTGCTTGGGCAAAAACATTTTTTTTCTTATTTCCCGCGTTGTCCAAGATTGTTCTGCCCTTCGTATAATTGCTTCTACTCGCATGTATGACATTTCTTAAGCATATCAACTGGTATCAGTGACTCGCTATCTCATCGCGGCCGAAACACGCCACTAACACACAGATGTTGTTGAAGCCCAATATATGAGCCCTATACTTTACTTTATATTCAGTTTAAAATTTGAAGAGACATTTTCTACGCTGTCCACATATGCATACTTGCTAGTATGCGTCGGCTGTTGTTCTTTCTTTGTATTTTAGTTATTTCGAAAGGTAAGTTCGTCAGTCCTCTACACAAGGTATGCTTTTCGTTGCCATTTTCATGGAAAATGTGATGAACGTTGGGACAGCGTGGTCTACCCTTTAGGCCTTACATATCTTTGGGCATGAACTTGAGAGTGGGCACTTTTAAATCCGGCACGGCTGCTTCGAAGCATTCCGGACTCACAGTGATTACTCACACGTCAGTGGATGGTACTAGCGGCCAATGATAAGCAGTTGTTGTTAGCCAAAATATTTATAAAGCTTGCCTTGCCTTATTCACCAAGAAAGTATGCTAGCTCAGGCAGGCACTGCATGCTTTGAGAAGTGCATTTAGCTGCTAGAGAAGCGAATGTACACTATGGTTTGAAGCATTGGAAACATAGCTTGTTTTGCTGTGTATATTAGGCGGAGGGTTTAACATATACGGGCACCAAAGCTAAGGTTGACCTAACGCATGCCCACATAGTCCCTACTGCAATTCATGAATAGTTAATGGCCCATGAATGCATTGGCACCGTCTGCCTGCATCCCTGTAAGAAATTTGAGAACTCGAACTTTGAAAGAGCAAAGTTCTTTAACCAAAAATTCGGCTCTCTTGTAAGTGGTCAAAAAACATGGCAAAACAGTAAACATGCCCAAAATCGCATGCGCAAATATTGTTACAACGCACCACACAACATTGAGTAAGCAAAGCTTATGCTTGGTGCTGAATACAACGAGGCTCAGGACTTGCTGTGCCAGGCCTCTGCGTTTCGTTTATTTCCAAGATAACCTGGAAATTGATTTGTCTGTAAAATTCCTCCTGATAAAAAAGGCGTTGCTGTTGTTGCGGAAAAAAGAACGACGGCTTTGGCGCAAGAGCCACGACTGTTTGACACTAATATATTACTCCCTATACCATGTTTTCCAAATGTAGCGGGCGAATCAACGCGCTTAGCTATTGCCGTGGCCGGAGAGGTCATTCGCTTGACACGCATTGAGACTTTCATGACCTCTTTCACTCATTCACGCATGAAGTGAATTTGCAGGAAAAAATTTACCCATTTGTTTTCATCGTCAATACCACATATTAAGAAGAGGTTGCAGAAAGGAAAATTACGCCACATGTTGGTTACGCAATATTGCTTTCCGTAACCACCGGAACAAACTGCGTGTTTAATTACACCGCTACTTGCTAGCCAGCAAGGACCAGTAGGTCATTAGAAGTGTTGTTCTGAGAGCACTTGCAAGTTCGAAAGTGGGTTTTTGCGTCCGTACGCGTTTTCCGTTAAGCCATCGTCGTTATAGTGCTGCCTTTCTCAAACCCCATCCTCATTATAAGCTTTACTCGCGCCATATTGCATGTGCAGAAAAGTAAAAGAGCGCTCACCACTGCAACTGAGATTCGAACTCATGCGCCTTCGCTAACGTGCAATAGGCATCCGGAAGCAGTAGCCACGGCACTATCGAGCTCCGACGAAGCTTGAAATTCATGCTAAGATTTGTGCACCACGCAGACTTATTAAATCACGTCGTCTGTGATTATGTGTCAGAGATCACAGCAGGCAATACTGCAGCGAAAGGAGACGACGTACCGTGCGTAACAAAGTCGTTCTTGAGTACACGGGGTGTCCGCTGTGAAAGGCTGTTAAAGCCACAATGAATAACTTCAGGGCGAAAAGAATCGTTGAAGTATAATTTCTTTCTCGTATGGCCACATTCGCGATTTGAGAAGGTGGAGATTGTACAATGTTGCTCAACAGCGTTTACGGCGATCAGTGATCGCTCAAGCAAAGGTGTTTGGGTTCAACAAATAGGCGCACTGAACTTCCTAAAATAGCGATTAGCACTCTTAGGATACTTCGCGCTCCGGTTGCTTTCCGGGGGCAAATTGTGTGACTATCTACCTATCTATGTAACTAACAGCTTTCCCGCTAAAAGCAATAACTCGGTAGTATATGGTCAAATGGACAGAGCATCGGGATGCTGTGCTGAGGGGACAGGCTTTCAAACTAAGGGTCGGGCCAACTTCGGTAGGTAGAAAGAAAATAAATAATGGATTTAAGGATGCCGGCACGGATGAAGGACAAGAGCATTGTAGAAAGACAATAAACGAAATGAGAAAAACAGTAGAAAATATAAATTGGGAAAGGAGAACAAGAAAAAAGTGCCAGGTTCTTGTGGCTGACGAGGAGTATCCTCAACTTTGTTGGTATAAACAATCTGCTGAGTCATACACAAAGACTAGCAAAATATATGAAAAATATTGATGCAGTAGGTAATGATGGTAATTGTGTCAATGTCACAAGGAGTCAGGACTGGCATTGCTAAAGTTATTAGTACGTATAGGAGTGGTAATTGTTCAAACTATTTCAAGAAGCCCAACCCTTTATATTTAGTGCTTGATTAGAGCATAAACCATGGAGTACAGGAAGCATACGTTAATTTCTTGGGAAATATCTACAAAGATTCCACAGCTAGATTGGTACTCCACAAGAAAAGTAGAAAATTACCCATCAAGAAAGGGGTCAGGCAAAGAGACAATCTCGCCAATGCTATTCACTGCATGCTTAGAAGAATTATTCAA
Organism: Dermacentor silvarum; assembly: GCF_013339745.2. NCBI lineage: Eukaryota > Metazoa > Arthropoda > Arachnida > Ixodida > Ixodidae > Dermacentor > Dermacentor silvarum. The sequence goes on from NC_051162.1 coordinate 99,557,573, forward strand.
GTTCTTAGACTAGGAAGGCTTAGGAGTGCGTATCAACGGCGAATATCTCAGCAACCTTCGGTTTGCAGATGACATTGTCCTACTCAGCAAAAAAGGGGACGAATTACAGCAAACGATTGAGGACCTTAACCGAGAAAGTGTAAGAGTGGGGTTGAAGATTATTATGCAGAAGACAAACATAATTTTCAATAACCTGGCAAGGGAACAAGAATTCAGGATCGCTTGTCAGCCTCTAGAGTCTGTAAAGGAGTACGTTTATCTAGGTCAATTACCTACAGGGGACCCCGATCATGAGAAAGAATTTTACAGAAGAATAAAATCGGGTTGGACTGCATACGGCAGGCATTGTAAAATCCTGACTGGGAGCTTACCACTGTGGTTGAAAAGAAAAGTGTACAATCATTGCATTCTACCGGTGCTAACATATGGGGCAGAAACTTGGAGGTTAACAAAGAAGCTCGAGAACAAGTTAAGGACCGCACAAAGCGAGATGGAACGAAAAATCTTAGGTCTAACATTAAGAGACAGGAAGAGAGCGGTGTGGATCAGAGAACAAACTGGGATAGCCGATATCCTAGTTCACATTAAGCGGAAGAAATGGAGCTGGGCAGGTCATGTAACGCGTAGGATCGATAACCACTGGACCATTACCGTTACAGAATGGATACCAAGAGAAGGGAAGCGCAGTCGAGGACGGCAGAAAACTAGGAGGGGTGATGAAGTTAGGAAATTTGCAGGCGGAAGTTGAAATCAGCTAGCGCAAGATAGGGGTAATTGGAGATCACAGGAAGAGGCCTTCGTTCTTCAGTGGACATAAATATAGGCTGATGATGATGATGACGATGATGATTAACTTGTAGTTGGTAGCTCTCACTCCTTTCTACACACCTGTGCAGTGCACTGACATTGCTTCCACAGCCACTTGCAGTTAGGATGCCAGAGAAGTAAGGGCCGCGCATTTGAACGTTCCCTTTCACAGGTGATTGCACTGTCCATCAGTACAAGCCCTCAAACTGCAGATGTGTTCAGACTTTCTAGGAGTCTTTATAGGATTTCACATGCCGCTTTTCTTGTGGTTTATGTATCGAGATAACTGTGGCAATGGCATTCTGTTGCTGAACAACGACAACTACCTTCTTCAAGCCGACCTTAATCACGTTTCTGACTGGTGTAGTAGTTGGCTAATGACCCTTAACGTAAATCAATGTAAAAGTATGGCAACCTCGCGTTTTTCTAACACTTCTGAACGTTTAACCTACACCTTGAACGAAACTAAATTGGAGCAGGTTAGTACTTATAAATACCTTGGTGTTTACACATCGAATGATTTATCATGGCACTCTCCTATTAACTACATTACTAACAATTCTTGTCGTACTCGTGGATACCTAGTGCCAGCACACCTTAAACTACAGCTATATCAAACATTAATCCGTCCAAAGCTTGAGTACGCTTCAGCCATATGACATCCAGCTCAATCAAAGCTAATTGACACCTTATAATCGGTCCAGAACCGTTCAGCTCGATTTAAACTCAAAAATTATGCTCATACTGCCAGTGTCACCTTGATCAAATCCACTCTTCGCCTTCCAGACCCGGTAATGAGAAGAACAATTTCCTGTCTCTTGCTTTTGCATAAAGTTTTCTTTCATAATCAAGTACTTCAACAGGAATTCATCTATGAACCTGGTTACTTTTCATCACGTGTTGACCGCCCAAATAAGGTAGCCATCCCTTTGTGCCGAACTAATCTCTTTATACATTATTTTCTTTCGAAGCAAGTAGAAGGTGGAATCACCTTCTCCCCTCCATCGCTGTCATTAAGGACCAAGCCTTGTTCAAGTCTCCAGTTACTGAACACTTCCTGGTGTAGCTGCAAACTAATGTTGGTGTTGTTTTCCTTTGAATTCCTTTTATTGTTTTATTTTGTATTTACGTTGTACCCACCCCCTCAGTAACGCCTTCTGGGTCTTGAAGGTATACTAATAAATAAATAAATGAGGTCGCAGGTTGATTTCTTGGCTGCATTCCTACCGAGAGATGCAATAACAAGGTACTTATATACCGAGCTTTAGTTGCATTCTAGCAAACCCAATATTGATGTATAACTGCCCCCTACACCATCCCTAATAACCCTTTTCTCTTCTTGGAATGGTAAACCTCATATATCAGTTATTTTCGTGGCTTAATAAGGAAGGCTGCAGTTTGGTTATGCGCAGTGCATTAAAAATTGCATGTGCAACTGAAGCAAATCATTTTATGTAGTAAGAACATGTGGCAGTATGTACTGCTGGAAAAATAGGAAGGCCTTTCAAATACATAACTGAAATATGCCTCATCGTAAAGCATTGGAATGCAAATATTATCTTAGCCATTGACACAAACAAACCACCCGCCGGGGTGGCTTAGTCAGCTAAGGCGTTGCGCTGCTGAGCCCGAGGTCGCGGGATCGAATCCCGGCCCCGGCGGCCGCATTTCGATGGATGCGAAATGCAAAAACGCCCGTGTGCTTGCGTTGTAGTGCACGTTAAAGAACCCCAGGTGGTCGAAATTATTCCGGAGCCCTCCACTACGGCGTGCCTCATAATCAAAACTGGTTTTGGCACGTAAAACCCCAGAAAGAAGAAGAAGACACAAACAAACCAATCTGCATGCTGAACTCCTGTGATGTCCATTTGTACCTGCACTCTGCAAAAATATGTGGTTGCACACTTTAGGTTCTAAGTCGAAACTTTTTCTTTGTTCTTTTCCGTATTCTCTTCCAAGGAATTTTTTCATGGACTCGAGGCTTTTGATAACCAGTACCCGTTCAAGGGAGAACTTGCACTTTACTAGTCCATCTGAACTTGCACCATGTAGGGACGGCCTTCCATAATGAAAAGTCCACACTGCCTCACAACGAAGTTTCGATGACTGGCTCGCTGGCATCGGTAGCATTTTCTTGACATGCTGTCTGTACATGCCGTATACATGCTGTTATTCTGTACATGCTGTATTGCCCCCCTTACACAATGTCCCACGAGGGCGCTGTAAGGTACTCATAAATAAATAAATAAAACTGCCTTCCAGTGCCCTGCACTACACATTGTTGCTGTACGGACATTATTCTGCCGCATCACTTTTTAACGCGACAGCGTTAAGGGCCCCGTGTCGCAGAAAATCTGGCGTCGGCGTGGGTGCCGGCGTCCGTGGCGGAGAAAATCATCCCCAACCACTCCGACCGCGCAGGCCCTCCACGTGGTGCAAGGTTTTGGTTAACAAAAATTGAATTTATCAAAGTGAAATCCGTCTCAAAAAAGTAAAGTACGACCTAACCACAACCTACAGACATGGTGGCATCGGATTGTAATTTGAATGTACGAGAAAACGCAATTCTATTACGAGGTAACTCAAACACAAACCTCTATTTCAGCATTTCTACCATATCGACGGGCTCAGATACGGCACTTGCGAAAATCATATCCAGATGGCGCTCGCATCCTCAGCAAGTCAAATTGGGACTTCGCCTGCTTAATGCGTTTTGGACACGCGCGCGCGTCGGTGCAATAGCAAACAATTCACACAATAATAAAAAAGTGCTAGAGCATTTACATTTTAATTTAAGACGACTTATATTGCACCTGCAAAAACGTCTTCCCAACAATGCATGTCTGTTTAAAAGTGAAGCCGACTTCAAGGGGATCGGTGTAAGCTTGGTCTTTGTAAGCTGGCTTTCCCACGTTCTGTGTTCCAGTGAAGCCTACTGAAAAAAAAATGCGATGCGAAGGGGGCCCGATAACGCTGTCGCGTTCCACTCTTAAAGGCGAAGCTTAAGCGTCCTCCAATATTTATCGAGGGTCTCAGATCATGTGGACAAATCTTTGTCCTTAATGTCTGCACACGGGTAAATATGCTGTAGGCAATAGAAGCTGTGATCATTCCTACCCTCTGGCGCAGCCGGGGACTATATTCCGCCTGATCTCGTGTTAACCTTTCAATCATTATAATGTCTTCGTGACTCTTGCTTTCCGGTAAGTGTTCAAGCAACTTTTCTAGTGTCAATTCACCGCTGATCCCAAGAAGGCTCCTAAACGCCTTCACAGAACCAATGAGTGTTAAGTCTCTAGGTGCTGGCTCAGAAGTGGAACAACCTGCTTCTATGGTTGGCTCCAACTTGGCTTCTATTGCTGAAATACATTTTTCTGAAAAAAATGTGCAGTTGCTATTCACAGTAGCATGATGAAAACTAGTGCATGCAAGAAATGTGATGAAGCAGATAAAATTCACTTTATCCTGGTTGCAAAGTACACGGATGTTTGCATAATTAATTGTTGTGGTAGTCATGACGTCGACATTTGAACTTGCAGTTGGCAAACATTGTTTCGAATGTTTCACAGCAACACATCTTTCGCTCTCGAAACATTTCCTTCCTTAGCAGGAAATGTTTCGAGCTGTCGAAATGCCTCGAAGACACGCTGGAGTCTATTCAAGAGAGAAGAGTCACAAGGTTCAGAGCGATAAACATTTCGTTCTGCTGCATGTAGCTGCCTCTGAAGGATGCCGAAACATGGAACGCATTAGCCTTAGGAAACCTTGCACGCCCTCAGATGCATTATCACAAATATGGTAAAATATTTTACACTTAGCTAAACTCAATGCACTGCCTAAAGGTTCACATAAATACAGCTGGTACAAATTAAAATTAAAAGTGTTTGATTTGTTATCATGGTTATAGATAACATGGTTCTGTTCAATAGAATCATGTTGCAACCAAAGCAACGAAACACTTCACACTGCCTGACTAAGCAACATGTTGTATTGCTGCTCATTAGGCGTGTCACCAATTACATTACAAATACTCAAGTTTAGGAAAGACATGCGAAATTACACATTTACAGTATTTGAACATGTTTGCCCACTGCATTACTGCTGTCAGTTAAAGACATTAAAAAATTTTATTTATGGGGTTTTACGTGCCAAAACCACGATCTGATTATGAGGCCCGCCATAGTGGGGGACTCCGGAAAATTTCGACCACCTGGGGTTCTTTAAGGTGCACCTAAATCTAAGTACACGGGTGTTTTCGCATTTTGCCGCCATCGAAATGCGCCACCCATGGTCGGGATTCAATCCCGTGACCTCGCGCTCCGCAGCCCAACACCACAGCAGACAAGCAGGTTATGCTGCTCATGGGCCAAGGCACTGCTGCTGGTCAGTCCGTTATGAGACTCAGATTTTAAAAGCTAAACCAAATTTGAATGCATACCTAATTCAGCGTCTCAGTCTTAATGCATTTTTGCTGTATATTGATGGCTCACATTCTTGAGAAATCTTTGAAAAATATTGCCTTCCAGCTGGGAGGTCTTTCTGATTTTACCTGGAAAAAGTTGTAACGAGTGAGGCAGCAATGTTATGTTCTAGATGAAAACTTCCTAGTTGTAAACACTGCACCACACGGTACTGTTCGGCAATTAGCATTAAGGTTTGTGCATTTATTTTGCCACCTCTCAAACTTAATAAGCAAGCATGAGAAAGCATATTTTGACTACGATAAATAGTGCTAGATCATACTTCGGTTTACAATAAGAGATGTCCAGCATTCACCTTGGATGCATATAATGTTAACTATACTCAACAGCTGGCACATGGCACCAGTGACTTCATTCGCGCTCTGTGCCTCTGACCAAGACATTTGTAAATAGCACTTGCAGTACATAGTTTTCAGTAAAACTATAGCGTTTGTTGAAGTCATAAAACTGCTCTTACAGCTTAAAAAAAGGCAAACAGCAAAGCTATTTACAAGACCACTTTCACCAAGCCAACATTGGGAGCCGACTGCACTTCGTTTCAGCATTGGCCTTGATGTTTACTCACTCATTCAACTCAGTTTTAAAAAAAAGCTGTATTTTGCCAGCGTCTATTGCGCATGGAAGGTCGACTATAGCTCTTCGCTCTTACTTTTGTTTTACATGTTCGCTTTGCTCCTTGCCCAACTTCTGTGGCTAGTCAGCTGGCGACAGATTGTCGAAAGTCCTGGCAGAATTAATATGCAGCCGTACCGCTACAATCTGCTTGCAATTGTAGTTTCTGTAAAATAAAACGGTAAGGATGCGTTAATTTCGAAGACTAACAACCTCAGAAAGACAAACTGCACTTAGTCTATAAGCGTAATTTTCTTCCCAAATCATGCCGAATTAGACATTCATCAACTCCTTAATATACATTGGAACATTGATGAGAAGTTTCAGTCTGAAGGAATAGATTTTCTGCCAAGACAAATGCTGATATTTTATTTCAAAGAGACACTTCAAAAACAACACCTGCACTGTAAAAAAGTATTTAGTTTAACTGGAACAGGCATGCATTTCAGCACAGGTTGAAATAGGTGGTTCTAGCATAGATTTCTGCTAAACGGATGTGACTTCACTGCTGCTTGGCTTCAATTCCGCCATTGTAACATTGCCATACCAGAGTTTGTAATCACGAAGAAAATTTGCGAGTCATTGATATTATACATCACCCCGATGCAATTTATCGTGCAAGTAATGTGCGCCTTTTCAATAATCCAGTTGATCTGACAGAATTGCGCTATCTGCAAGAGGAGACTTTAAATGCATACTTTGGCGATAAAAAATCAAATCGAATATCTAAAAATCAAACAAAAAAATTAAATACCAGCGAAGCTGTACTATGGTGGGAAATATGTATTTCCAATTATTACTGTTAGGATGTGACGGTGTAATTGGTCATTTGAACTATTAAAGAATGAGAAATATATATGATCCTGTGGTTATCATTTATTTAGTGTACACAGGGACCATGGCCATATGGTCGCTACGGTACACCGCCATAGGGTGTACGGCAAAGGTTGGCACGTTCTTCATGAACGCAGCACCAACGCCGCGCGCGTTCGTTGCGAACGCGGGCGAAACACCGCCACCTTCAACAGTTTTTTTTTTATTTCGAAAGCTTGCCCTTAGGTGTGCGCGTTGTTTGTGTGACCGCACACAACCGCTGTCAAAACGCTGGCTACGTGACGGAATGGCTAAACGCCGTTGTCGCCGTTGGGCAAGAGCCCAGAGAAAGTCGCCGGCACAGACGGCAGAGGCCGGCAGGGCTGCGCGCATGCGCCGCACTTGGAGAGCGGGGACGCACACGCACAGTCTAGAGTGCCTCGATGTCCTCCTCCCCGGGAGCAGACGGGATAACCTTCCAGATGCTCCGCAACCTGGCAGACGCAGAGAGGGCTCGGCTCCTGGACTGCCTCAACGCCGTCTGTTCCAGTGGACAGCTCCCCGAGTCATGGCTCACTGCCATTGTCGTGCCTATACTAAAGGCACGAAAGCCAGCCACCGCTCAATCGTCCTACAGGCCTGTCTCCTTAACATCCGCTGCCTGCAAACTCATAGAGTCCATGGCTCTGGCCCGTCTGGTGTGGATCTCCAGGGTGCTGGACTTCTTCCCTGAGCAGCAGACTGGTTTCCGGAGCCGCCACTGCACAGCTGATACCATCGGCGATGTCGTGTCGACGCTGGAGAAGGCCAGGAGCGAGAAAGAGACAGCTCTGTTGGTTCTTCTGGACGTGTAGCGTGCCTTCGACGGACTGCCCCATCTGGTGGTGATGCACGCCCTCGATGCACAGGGGGTGTCTGGACGCATGGGGCAATTCGTGCGTGTCTTCCTATCTGGCCGCTCTTTCTGCGTACCTGTGGGCAATGCACAGAGCTCCCCACAACCGGTCACGGCAGGCGTGCCTCAGGGATCCGTTTTGAGTCCTTTTCTATTCAACGTGGCCTTAGCACGCCTGCCTTCAACCATCCTGAAGGACCGACGCTTCCCTGTGCATTGCTCTGTGTATGCTGACGACATCGCCCTGTGGACCAGCGGTCCACGACGCAACCTCGTTGCAGTCCGAACCTGCTTCCAGGAGGCCCTGGACGCCTCGGTGGACCACCTTGCTTCTGTCGGCCTCTCGGTATCCCCGCCAAGAGCAAGGCCCTCCTGGTACACTCCCGATCGGCCACCCGACGGAGCGCTGCCTGTCTCATCATAAGTGGCACCAGGATGTCATGGCAGAGGACAGTCACATACCTCGGGTTGCAGATTGACCAACTGCTGACTTGGACTCCCGCTGTGAAGGCTGTGGTGGCGCAGGTCCAGAGGGTCCAGAGAGCGGTGAGAGGAATTTTCCTGAGGGGGCAGGGATGCTCGCCATCCGACTGACACGTCTGGAACAACTCCGCCGGGGCTTCATCAGGAGCGTGCTGGGGCTGCCCCGGCCCTCACAGATAGCGGCAACGCTTACAGAGGCGGGAGCGTGGCCTTTGTCTCTCCTGCTGCAGCAGCGTGGCTTGCTGCACATTGACAGGCTGGCCCACGCCCCTGACGGAGCACCCCTGCTCACCCTCCTGGCAGGCCGACCCTCTTCCAAAATGGGGAGCCTGGTCGAGACCTATCATGCAGTGGTCGGCCAGGTACCTCCATCGGTGCGACTCCCACCTCCTCAAGAGAGGTCCTTGGTCATCTGCACCTCGCTGGAGGGACACTCCAAGCGCCATTCTTCCAGCTGCACACTCCTGCAGGTGGCCACCTCTAAGCTGGAGGAAGAGCTGGCAGGGAGACGGCTCGTCTCCACGGACGGCTCCGTCCTCCCCGACACCGGCTCAGCCACTGCAGCCTGTGTGGCCCCCGCGCTCGGCAGGGCATCCACTTGCCGACTCTCCTTCTCGGCCAGCTCCACCACTGCTGAGATGGCGGGCCTTCACATGGCCGCAGACATGCTGGCAGCAGACCCTCCTGGAGTACCTGTGGCGGTGGCCTGCGACTCAAGAGCAGCTCTCCAGGCCGTGTGTCTCCCGGAGAGGTCTGGCCTTAGTTCAGCCCTCTTGGTAACCAAGCTTCACGCCCTCCGTGCCAGTGGCACCGATGTCTCGTTGCACTGGATCCCTGCACACGTGGGAATCCCGGGCAATGAAGAGGCAGATGCATTGGCAAAGGAGGCACACGGCATGGACACAGCGATTAGCCTAGCAGTCATTGCCTTAGACTACTCCAGGAGCACCTTCCTGTGACTGCTGCTGAGCTGTCACCGCGACGCACGCGTGGCGAGGCGGAGTCCCCCGACACGGCTGCCGAACAGGGGACTGACAAGGCGGGTGAGATCCCTCCTGCTACGCCTACGGATTGGCTGCTGCTGGACAGCCACCCGGAGCTTCCGCCTGTGTTAAACTGACTCACCAGCCTGCACACAGTGCGGGGCAGACGAAACCTCCTCCGTAATAAACCTCCTCCGCCTCAGTGAGGCACCGGCTCGTCTTGCACGCCTTGTCCACATACCGGTTGATGCTGCTGAGAGGTAATGCAACTGCGAAAAAAAATTTACAAGCAGGTTATCTAAACTAATGCATATGACAGCACCACGGCTACGGCGCAGCATGAAGAGACGAGAGGACTGTCGGAAAAAAACTCCAGCCATTACCATTTCCATCTCCTTCGTGTACACGAACAAAAACAGTACCAGTTATTGCCAGAAAAACGTGAAATTAAACACCGTGCATGAGGAAGTATACAAGAAAACTGACACAACAGCTGGGGTGATATTTTCTATGGAGATTACCTTCGGGTATACGTAGTTTCACTTTCGAGAGATTTCGCCAGACTCGATATTGACAGCACTCTTGACACTTAGCGAACCTAGCAAGCTTGGTACAGTGCCAAAAACGCTGTTGCTCATATACGCGGAAACATCCAGTGCGGAGAAACCTCGTGAAACTATGTCCGAAAGTGATCGCCCGAGCACCGCTTTCGAAGCATGCTCGCCGGAGCGTGGGCATTTTTGTAGCATTAGCTACACTGTCCTAGCCAAGCCCGTTTCGCGCGACACATCAAGAGCCGTGCTGCGCATGCGCAAGGATCAGTGATGTCACACGCCTTGCGCACCGGAGCTACCGGAGCCGGCACCTCTCGCGCACTCCGCCGCCGCCGCGCGCGACTCACCGCCGCCGGTCTGCGCATTCCAGAGGAGTGACGTCGTAGCCGTGGTAGACGCACTGGCGCCGGCGCGCGCTCGCTGTGCAGTCGCCGTCTGACACTGCGCTGGAGCCGCTGCGCTTCTGACTGGCGTTTGCCAGTGTGGTATAGCCATGGAGAAGGAGAGCGCAAATGCTGCTCAACAGCGCAGAAGAACGGAGAAGCTTGACTCATCGGATCCCGAAGTAGTTGCCTGGCAATTAGCGGTTGAGCGTAGGAGACAACCAGGAAAGCTAAGAATAATCAGCTGAACCTTTGCTAACGCTACGTATATCCTGGCATAGCCGAGCTAAGCCACTGCAACTTTTTTTCGTTCACGCTCGCGCATTGATGAAGATTGTACACACAAATATCGTTGTTTGCTTACCTGTAATACAATCACCACTGTTTTCGACGTTCATCTGAAGCTTGCAGCAAGCAGAAATCGAACGCAAACAGAGCACTTCGCAGTGCGACGAAGGGAGAGCACCTTATCAGGGCCGCCCTCTAAACTTCAGTCGCTTCAGTCCTGGTCATGACGTCATCTAAAGTTCCCGCCAGGCGGCGCCACTCCAAATTCTCTGGGCTAATATACAGCATCGTCTGAGGTTCTGCAAAGCGTTGTTTGTGTAAGGTGAACGTCTGTGTGTCTGACGTGAGCGTGTGTGGAACGTCAGCAACAAGATGACGGCGAAGAGGATGGCATGACTGGTTTTCTTGTAATCCGGCTGAGAAATCTTGCATCTTCTTTCGTTATGGCATGGGTGATCGCGAAGGTGAGTCCTATAGCGTCAACGTAGTGCTAGCTGCTTACGACAAAAGGAGTAGAGAACGTGGGTCGGTTCCGGAGGCGCCGTTGTTTAGCACAGCGTTTCGAAGCAGTAGCCGCCACAATGGAATAGCGGCAGAAACTAACCGATTATCCCTTTTATAAGCAACTTTCTGTGCGACATGACACTCACAAAAGATAGTGCTTTGCTTGACTGTTATTTGCTCGAGTTATTCCTGCGTTCTTGGCGAAATAGAAACTGAAGTGCTCTCTTACACACTCGTGCTTATGCATATGTTTAATGGTAAAAGCACGAAGGGCCAACCAAAGTGTACTTGAAGGGTTACAACGAGTATAAAACCTACCGATGAGCTTTAGAAACTCTGTAAGAGTTCAATCTCGGCTAGAGCTTGTCATACTCGCTTGTATTTATGTTTGTGCCAGTGAACAACAAAAACTCAGTATAGGCATTAAGTATAGGCCATTTTCAGTATAGGCTGTCGTCCTAGGAGGCCCAGGAACAATTCTACCATTGCAAACGTATTTCTTTTTTATTAAAAACACCCGAAACGATGCGAGACAGAAGCCTACCTAAATACAGGGGAGTGCTTGGAATGAGGCAAGAATGCCTGGCAATAAAATAATTTGTATAACTTTTCAAGTAGTAAATCAATAGATGAGTGTATGTGGGCTCTTTCCAAAATAAACCGAATGGGGTGAACTAATTAAAATAAGCCGCAACGAGCAATGTTAACCTAACATATACCGAAAATCCTTCTGCTTGAGTGTGTTCTAAGCGGAAAGTAAACCATCTGCGATGGGGACAGAGTCCGCCGTGCGCTGTTTTGGCGGCTTAGTACGCGATGATGCGAGAGGCAACACGAAAGTCAATTCACTCGCTGCTGCAGCCGCGCTTCCTCACTCCAGCGTTTTGACAGCGAGTTTCTGCAGCCATCAAGTGAGATGTGTTTATGTTTGCTTGTGCGCGGGTGACACCATGCTTGTTAATTTAGCTAGTAAGCCTATGTTTACAAGTCTGTACGGCCGGTAAAACTATATATCCTTACTTCGTATAGCTGTCTACTAATTTGCTATGGCAATCTATGCTACGCCTCCGAGCGAAATTAAGACTTTTTTGATGGTGTTGCCACGAACCGAGTGGGCCGCGCCGCTCCTACTAAGTCAAACTTCAAACGGCAGCTGGAAAACGTTATCGCGTTGAAAGGGGTTTGTGTGTGAGTTAACGCGTAACAGAATTATGTTTTCTCGTATATTAAAATTAAAGTGCGACACTATCATCTTTGTAAGTTGTGTGTTAGTCGTACTTTACGAATCTTCTGACGCATTTTATTTTGAGAAATTCAATTAGTTCAGTAACGCGTCTGCGCCACGCGGAACGCGTGCGTGGATCGAGATGCGTGGTTCGAGATTCTTTTCTTGGCCAGAGACGCCAACGCCGTCACCGTATTTTTTGCGACACAGGACCCTTATCACAATCGCGTTAAAGTTCAGCTTGAATGACCCCACACAGGTTAGTCTGTGAACACCATCGCTGCTGCGTTGCATGTAAGCTCCCTAGGGACCCACTCAGCACATCCTAATGGAATACTAAGGTATTCACTTAGTGAGACCTATAACTAACGTGCACCTTCCAGAAGCGCTTGCTATTAAATTGGACGGCAGCATCAACAGGTCAGAAGTTGAGAGCATCTACTAGTTTGTATAAAAACCACAAATACCGCCATGAAATAGCATCCATAATAAATCTATTTCCTCCTATATATTACTGGTATAGAGTTGAGCGTTTTTATAATCTTCAGGTATCAATGTTGTAAAACGTGCGTGGTACACATGGCAACAGTTACCCTCTTCATTACTTTCTACGCACCCGAATTCAGTACGTGTCTTGCAATCCTGTGCGAAAACCTACAAGTCTACGTAACAACAATTCGACAACGACAATGGCAGAGGCATGATGAAGCACGCCGCGGTGTAACGGTACTGGTCGACGTAAATAGGCAATGCTGTTTCGACATCTCAACTTGAAATTTCTCAACGGCTGTAGAAGAAAAAGAAATGGTTTTGAGCTCCTAACTGTTCTCGCAATAAAACATTTCTAACTCTTCGTATCCTATCCAGGTACCTTGTGGTACGTCGGAGTACTTCCCCTTTTACCATGTTACTGATAACCGGTAGCGCAATTTCGTGGATGAAGCGCTTGCACAAGGAAACAGCAGTTGCTGAGCAGCACAGTGGCGTTCAAGCAACGACCAATCGTGATGACTGCTTTTTTTTTTAGTTTAGTCGATCGTACGACTCTGGTTCGTAGGTCACACAATGTCGCGCACAGCGCCACAGGTAGTCAGCTTTTTAAATCTCTGCATTCTCGGTATCTGCAGAGGCATGCAACCTGATCATGAAGAAAATTGGCGCTCTGTGCCACTGTACTGCTTCAAGCAACTCCTAGGCAGTCATGAAGACATACTGCATTTTGAAGGTCGCAAGGCAGGTGTTGCAATGAATAAAACAAGTTGTACTCGTACATACAGCATCAAAGGCGCATCACGCAAGCATTAGAGATGTCTCGCGTTGACCATATTTTTGTGGTCAGAGATGTCTCGCGTTGACCATATAGTCACGGTAAGCAAGCGGCTCGTGCTCGCGCTCGGCACGCGCTCGTGTCACTGCTCCCGCGTTCGTCGTCGTCGTCATTGTCTTCCACAGCTGGCTGCGTTGCCGCTCATATCATTCCAGCGTAGAATTTCACTTCTCTTCGGTCGTCGTAATGGGGAGGCCGCGTTTACGGAGTTATGAGCCAGTGCTTAAGGCAGTATGAACCCATTAGCGCTGCATCACTGCATGCTTCGCACCTCCCCAGGTTTCAAGTTAGTGGAGCTGTTCTTTAATTGTGGGGTTTTACGTTCCAAAACCACCTTCTTATTATGAGGCAAGCCGTAGTGGGGGACTCCGGATTAATTTGGACCACCTGGGGTTCTTTAACGTGCACCTAAATCTAAGCACACGGGTGTTTTCTGCATTTCGCCCCCATCGAAATGCGGCCGCCGTGGCCGGAATTGGATCCTGCGGCCTCGTGCTCAGCAGCCTAACACAATAGCACTGAGCAAGCACGGCGGTTTGGCCATATTTAATACAGCTGCAAGAAATTTGTCGTCCATTTGATATACAGGCCTTTTTGAAAAATTGTGTAATGGCACATTATGTGTGTCGAAACACGCTTGCGTCGATGGTTGTTATCAGAACTGTAACTTATCGACAAAGAGTATATTTATCAGATGAGATTGTATGCCTTCTCACTGTACAGATCTGCAAAGAAGTCATTTGAACCGACAAACACGGATGCTTAGAATTGGCATTAATGCTGGGCGAACATCTGCAAGAACTTTCATCGTTGTGTGACATTACTTATGCAAAATCAGCGTTTTTTTTTTACTTTTAGCGTCACACATCATCGATAATTATGCTGCGAGATTTCCATATGCTTGCATACAATATGACATTCCTTAACCAAGTACAGCGTACAACTGCCGGTTACTGTGAAGCTCAAGGGTCTTTTTCGTTTCTACAGTCGCCCAGCTCACGAACTCATGCTGTTCAAGTGTGCGAGCAACACACAGCTGTTACTGATGCCTAAGATTTGAGCCCAATTTTATTGTGTATTCAAAACTTATTTTGAAGACTCATTTTGCACGTCGTCCTCAGTTACACTTTTGTTGGTAGTGCAGTATGCGTCAAGTGATTTACCTTTTTTCCGTTCTCGTCCTTTGGGAGGCAAATATCGTCACTAATCTTACACCAAGTAAGTATTTCTCTGCCCGTTTCATAGAAGCCGTCGTAAACGATACGTCGACGTGTTGCGCCTCATGGACATTAAGGCATACCTATCTGCGAAAAGCTCGTAAGGCGGGAGGAAGGTCATGAAAGTAAAACGGCAATCCACCCATCCGTAACAGGAAGCCACAAAGGAAACAATTACGGTTTTCTCAAAAACACAAGAGATAACGAACTGCAGCTTTCTTTTTCTGAGAAACCAATAAGAATTTCTCTTGTAGGTTCGCGCTACAAGACACAATGTGACAATTCTCACATCCATAGACATTTGCCATGCATTTGAACAGGAGCTTCCCACCGTGTTGAACTTTACAAGACGGTGTTCAGTTGGACCCAGTTTTTTTGCATCCTAACCTTTTGCATGAAATACTTCTCGATGTTACAATGAACGTGCCATGTAATCGTGCTATGCCGCTAACGCAAGCCTCCAGGTGTTTCCAAGGTGCTAAGTCCCACAGACGTCTTCAACAGGATTTCAAAGTTGTGTTAGCGCCGTGCGCTTAAGTGTCATTATGTCTGCAGAAAAAAATGCGGCAGAACCCATATAACGACGACTGTCGGTGATAATGCGTCAGCATTTAATCAATATAGCGGCATGGTGTATTGCCACCGTCGAATCGAGTTGTACATTAGGCGTGTACTGTAACGGAACTCCCTTTCACGCGTCCTTAAGAACAATCGGCGCCATCTTGCGAGGCTGCCGCGGAGCCTGGGCGCGGCCTCCGAAATGCATGGCACGCCGGTGCTTGCGAGCGGTGAGAAACGCGTCATGCGGCAACCAGGCTCCTCTGTCACCCTTCTTTCTGGAAGCACTGCGCGATCTAGTGACACTGCCGAGAAAACCGCCCCGTGGTGTTCCGGTGCCTGAGAACGCTGAGAAGTGCTTACTCGCTTGCCGCACACTCACTGGCACATCATACTCAGGGACCCAAGTCGCCGAGAGGTTCATAGAAGAGCGACACACACCGTGCGAATTCATGGCGTAGCTAGCGAAAGGGTTGGCGTGAAAGGCGTTCGTTGTAAAGCGGCGCATACCCAGTGTATTTGTGGCGCAGCCTGCTAGTGAATCATCTCATGTGGAAGCTCAATTGCCTGCCGAGACAAACTATCCACGTCTGTCAGGTGGCTACCTGCCAGGTGAAAATTTTCAGAGTCCTACTGTTGTAGTTTATTTATTCAACGAGCAACCTTTCACCTTAGTTACGACATGTTCAGAAGGTGTGTGAGAGCTTGATGATCAACATGTATTTGAAGCTTTTCCTCATCGATATATGCCTAAAAATTGCGCACCGACCTTAAGATAACGAGGGGCTCTTTCTCGGTCGACGTATAATTACCCTGATGAGGCTGAAGATACAACAATGATAACCCATCCCTCGTAGCTGCTCACACGAAGACCACTTCCCATTTCGTATAAGACTGCCGACGTACTGCTATGGTTTGATACGCCAGTATTCATGTCAAATGGCCGGATTAAATGGGAGAACGAAAGCACTGGAAGGGTCGTGCTTCGGGCTAGTTGGTTTCCAAAATGTTAAGGTGATGCAGCGCGAAGCAGGACAGAGGGACACGGGAAAGATGAGTACGAGCGCTTCCTGCCAACTGAAATTTTACTGCGTGATGCACAAGTTTCTAGAGAAAAGCAGAAGAAAAATTGACTGAAAATTACGACACTCCCTAATGCGAAATTTGAGCGCAGCTCTATACGTGTTTTCATTTCGCGATACATTGGCTGGCGCGGACAATCGGCACATTCCAAACGGAACGAAGTGTGGCGCGACAGCCTCGCTAATCGGGAGATCGCGACAGGCCGCGTGTGGGTGACGCGTGGGCGCGATTCACGGCAGCCACCGCAGACAGACCTCCACCCATGCAGCGCTTTGTTTCCATACAGAGGACGCATGCTACTCCGGCGCCCTCTCGCAGCCATCGTCGCCGCACAGCCATTCTTGCGCGGCACTAGGCTTTTCGTTCTCATGCTTTCGCCATGCCCTTCTCCGCTTTCCGCCTCATCCTTACGCTGTCGCCTACTTGTGCGCTTTCCTCATCACGCTCTCTTCGCTTTCGCCGTTTGTCATCTCCCGCTGCGCTCTGCGTTCGATTTCGTCCTACGCCGCACTCGTTCACTCGGTTACGAGGGACGACACGTTAGCTCGCCGCAACAACGGACGCCTAAGAGCTGCTCTCTAAAAGATGCGAAAGTGTGACGTGAAACAGAGATACTATCATCGCCCACTGTTCGAGCCGATGCTGTGTAGAAATGCCAACTCCCATTGCGATAAGGTCAGGTATAAGGTCAGGTTCGAGCAAACGAAGGCAACTTTTACGCACATGGACGACCAGACGCACGTCATCGTCGAAGTAGCTAGCATGACACTTGAAGAATGCCCATGGAGGAATAAGCCATCCCTGACCTTGTCGCAAGAGAGTTGGCATTTCTAGACAGCATCCGCGCGAATACTGGGCGATGATGGTCTCTCTGTTTTACGCCACATTCGCGCATATTTTTTTTTTGCTGTTTTCTGTATAAACTTATGTATCAAGAAATAAAATTTTATTTGGCAGTAAGCGTTCGTCCTCCTTTTTTCCGTGTACAGCCTCCCGCATTTTTCGATATATCGCTCGAGAACACAATAATATGGCCGTACGTCGTCCTGAAGGGAACATCGCATTAGACGACTCTTGCACAGGAGAGTGCTTAGTGCACTTCAGGGTACTTCTGCCAGTATCGCTGATTATCGTCCATCAGGCGCTAAAGTGGCACCTGATGGACGCTCGCGAGATATAGCAAAAAATGTGAGAGGCTGTACCTCTGTCCTGCTTCGCGCTGCATCACTGAACATCATGGAGAGCACTGGGTCTCAAGATATTCAATCAACGAGTTCCTGGTAGGCTGCCTCACAGCCTCCTCTCCAGAGAAAATGGACACCATCTTCCGTTAATTTAGTCAAGCACTTTGCTATCTTACCAAAATTTTTGATAAAGATTGTGAAGTGGCCAGAGAGTTCAAGAAAAAACTCTGAGTGAATGCAATCAAGTGGCTTCACAAGCTAGGAGATTCGTTGCACCGGCTCTTGTTTGGTGCTCTTTGTGGCGCCATCAAACAACCTTCTAGGAAAAACTAACGGAGGCTTGAAGAATTCACTTTTCTTCTCATTTATCTTAAGATCTGCGTCACTAAGCGCTTGCAGAAGAGCGGTCAAGTGGTCAGGGTGCTCTTTTTCTCACCTCGAGTAGAGTATAATATCATCATTATTAACATGAGAAAAAAGCTCAAGATATGGCTTCAAAACATTATTCATCATCTTTTGAAGTCGGGCTGGTGAATTCTTCCAGCCAAAAGGCAGTTTATTATATTTATATATGTTGAAAGTTCTCACATATGCTGTAGACATTTTGGTCTCCTCTTCTTGTCAATAGAACTTACGAACATCCAAGCGCGAGAAGTTGCTGCAGCCACAATAGTAACGTTCATAATTGTGTCATTATGTGGCAACGGGAAAGACAACTGGTCAGTTTGTGGATTTCTCTCAAATCGGTGCAAAGTCTATACGCCCCGTCTTTTTAATTGTTTCAGTGATGGGTGACGCGAAAATAGACCTGGAGGTGTGGATAGCACCAGCATCGAACACCTTGCGTAGTTTTTTCAGCCGTAGCTTTAAATCCCGCGACATGTTTTAACGCTTGCATATCGCAATGTGCATCTCGAAGCTG
>NC_051162.1:99575991-99651014 GCF_013339745.2 Dermacentor silvarum
CAAAAGTATTCGACGAAATCGTTTCGAGTACACTGATCACATGAAGCCATCGGTGCTTACTCTTGGGACTCTTGATTCCTTCAGCTGTGAGAATGGAGAAAAAAGTTGCGATCGATAAGGCAGTACGAAGTTGAAAAGAGTTTATTGTTATCATTTGGCGCCGGTCACCTGTCGCCTTGAGCGAGCCGACTAATAGAGGCAACGATTGTCTTGTAGGGCTAATATTTTGGATTCTATTATTTAGACCTAATTAAACCATGAATGTGTGGTCGAAAATGTGCCTTCCTCTTAGGGTATTTGCCATGCAGTTTGCTTTCGGCATAAAAAGTAATAGAAGTATTGTTAGTGCGCAGCGCTGTGCTATAATCATGCACGACGGAAGAAAGAAAGAGCAAGCTGGAGGATCGGCGAAGAATGCATGGTGATTGAATATAGCTGTCAGAGGCACGAAAAACATTTTGGGTACATGCATTATTCGATGCAAAGTGGGAACCGTAACCATCATATATATGCATATACATATATGAAGGAAGGAAATGTTTCCTCCGATCCGGTGTTTAACAAATGAAAAGAAAGGCAGGCGCACGTAGGAAACGCAAAATAGCATTTAATTTCGACGTTTAGGTCGGGGTAAGGCCTTCAGCAAGAGTGCGATTGCAAGCACACGGAGCTAATTTATACAGTTTCTCTGTATAATTGTATAAATTCTCTGTATATATATATATACACATATATATATACATATATATATATATATATATATATATATATATTGTGCATACAAAAATGTATGGTGAAACTTACCAATCTTGGCTTTGTGTCCTAAAGCAAGAAAAGGGGAATTAGAGCCACTGCGGTTTTAAGTAACCATTTTTTGCAGTCTATTTTTTTATACTCTCCGCCAGTTCTACAACAATCGCGATCATGCATAGTCACCTTCATGCTATACTTGGTATTTTTTGTTCTAATACACTGCGAACGAAGTGGCTACCACTTCTTGACGAATAAACTTTGCAAATGATACATCGGTTGTTTATTGCTCCTACAAACATCCACCATAAAAATGATAGGCATAGATTCAAGCTCTCACCTTGCTTTTTAGGATTGTGAGCTGGAAATAGAACAAGAAGAGTACTAAATACAAATAAGGTCCGTTGCGGCATTTCAGAGTTCTGAAGTGGTCTGAGCGACGTAGCATATAGAATCGGCTGCTTAAACTATAGCTCCAAAGGTACAAGCCTTGTATGTGGTGCGAACGCTTGTCAGACGTACAGTAACACAATTTTGGACGTGTTCGTAACAATCACGTGAACATAACAGACAATGGATCTAAGAAATAGACAGGGCATGTTAACTTCTCTTTTTATAAAGAGCGTAGACATAGCCAATATACTGCGTAAGAACGTGGACACAAAGACCAACTCGCTGCCGGGAGAACTCCCAACCGGCGCACATGATACGTTGCTCTAGTAATTTACCTATGGCAGTGGCAGCTCTTTCATTTGCAATCTTAAGTATAGCTTCTGCATGAGTAAGAAAGATATGTACGTACAACCTGAATGTTACCCAGCCATCCATACCTGCGACTCTTTTCTTTTTGCTTTTTTGTTGTTGGTTTTATGAGACTTGTTACATGAACAACCCAAGCAGCCCCAGAAAACGAATGACATGACAGACAAAGAAAGCCGAAGAGCTTGTATAGCAAACGAATTACTTTTCCTATTTATTGGATAATTCCATGTTTCCTATGTCTTACTGGCATTACGTGGGAGAAATTGTAGTGAAGAAAAAACGCAGCAGGTTGTCCGCGATTTCTGTGGCTTTTAACTCGTTCACCAGAACAGCACGAGCGCATCAGAGAAAGCCATCTTCTCAAGAATTTCTTCGCAATGCGCGCAACATCGTTCTCGATCACTACAGTATTACCTTACAACTCAGTTCTGCCGAAGGAGGAGGTGGAGGAGGAGGAGGAGGAGGAGTTCTGCCGGAGTAGGAGGAGGAAGAGTAACGAAAGGGAGAGATCGTCATCCATCTGCAATAGCGCAACGCCATGAAGGAAACCCATGCGGGTTCTTTAGGAAATAAAGCTTCGTAGTTGAAGGAAAATTCGTCCGGCCTGAGGGACCGTAGACCAGCATAAAACTTCGTGCTGCCCTAGGTAGCTCACAAACTGGCTTCTGAATTTCTTCAACAATACAGATGTGCGCGCAGTCTTCGGCCTGCTATTTCACGCTTGTGGTGAACTTTCATTCTAAGAATTTATTTGACTCACTATTTTTGCATTACTCCCCATATCCCAGTGCACGGTAGCCGAACTCTCGTTAACCTATCTGTCTTTATTCTTTTATTTGTTTTTCTTTCTTTGCACATACGATCGCAAATGAAAACTATCCGTTCAGTTGAGCATCACCTAGTGCGGCCTCCGACATATATGCGCACACGCCACTGCTCTCATTCTCTGTGCGATGCAAAAACCATGAAAAAAGTTATCAAGCGCGAAATCTGATAGAATTGCGATTACCACGCCCATTTCAAAAGTCCCCCCTCCACTCCCAATTGTTGCTGCACGACTAGAGAGGCATGGTAAAGGTCACGGAGAAAGAAGTTATTCTTTCTCCGTGGTAAAGGCACAGGATCCACCTATATAATAGTAAGCACTGGTAGTTGAGACGTTTCTGGCGCGCTATGAAAAAAAGAAACTCCTTCGAAGAACACGGTGCCATGACAGAACAGGAACAATGCTTTGTGACTTTTCTGGCGTATTTTTCGGCCAGACGAATCCAATGCCAAGTCTTTCCTCTCCTGTTCTGTTTGCCTTGTTCTTCCAGTTGTTTTTTATTTCCTTAAGCGCTCGGAATGCCTGAGATATCCAAGTACCAAATAAACTTGTACTGTTTTTTTCCCCGCTCATGAGAACGCAGGATCGTTCAAATGTTTTCCTGTCGGTTCTCAGTTGAACAGAACCGACTGAGTGTTTCAGTCGTCATAATTGAATGACGATTCTGGATTCTATGTGCTGTAAGGTGTGGTTTTGCACCTTAACATTTTGGTGCCCCGTTCACTCTTCTCATTGGGTCCTTTCAAAACATGCATATCTCACAAAGTTTCAGATTGATGCGCATTCCTGCATCTAACATTTGGTATATTGAGGACTAATTGTAGCCTTTGTGCTAGTCAAAATGTTTATATATGGCTTTGACAGGTCTGTTTGAGCTGCTTACTATCATTCTTGCCAAACAAACATGTGCTTGTTGGGATGATATCATTTTCGCCAAACTACTTCAAGTAAACTGCGTCAGCCTTAATTAGATCTGCGTCATTTACGAGTCTCAGTTTCATTTGCTCCGTTACCGCACTTGAGAAGGCTGAAACAATGTTATTACATTTTTTCAGCTCATTCTTGTTCCTGAATATGCTTCATCCTTCAGCATTGTCAAAACACAAATGAACTGATAAAGACACCGTTCTTCGCTTAAAGTGCAAAGGAGAAACGAAATGCGCCTTCCTTTGCAAATGAACTTTAGCACTGTGAGGAAGTGCTTTCAAACGTTACCAAATTACAGAAATAATACAAAACAAAAATGGCGAGGCAACTTACGAGACTTCGCTGTGCCTTCAGCTACAAGGAAAAAGAAATACAAAAAGAAAGGTGGGAGCAGTACAGGAGGATTGGATTAGCAAAAAATATATAAATGCGGAAAATATTTCTAGAGGCTGTTAAAACGCAATGACGATCGTACAGGGACTGCCGCATCGTGGCACCATCAAAACTGTTATTAAAAAGTAATCTAAATAAAACTCGGCCTCAAATAATTTCGGAGTATTTTCGAGACTTTTTCGAGTAGGACATGTCACAAGGAAAAGTAACGTCCGAAAGCTATCAACGGGCGACAAGAAACGCCGTATAAAGAATGAAGGGGAGGGAGGGTCCTTGCGTTAACCTAAGCAAACGTAGTTTATTTAACCTGCTCATCCAATCTCGTACGCGAGGACATGCATTGCTCTTCCATCGGACTATGGCGGCTGCCGCCGGTAGTCGCACTCACGACCCCGTACTCCGCAGGAGAACGCCACAGATTTATACTAACCAACCGCGGCAGGTTGAACAATGCTTGAAGTGGGAGTTTACAGTGCCATCGGCGTCACCAGTGAACCGCTTCCGTCTGGCTATTTACAGCCGCCTGCATAGGTTTTGTGGTAGAGCGACTGCCCGTGTTGGCTCTTTCTGAAATGCGATCTCCATCTGCAGACCGATGTTTACTGCCCCTGCGAAGATCTACGTGGTACCCCTATACGGTTATCTATCCTTGCTTTCACATCAGGCAAACATGCAATGAAGACAATCAGATTTCATTGTCCTTTGGCTCGCTACTAGCGAAATATTCCAACCATTCAGTTCCCGTGATTATTCTGGTCCCATAGCTTCATGCGACGCTCCCGTGTGTGGCAGCTTTCTCTTTGGCAAATTCACCTAACCTTTCAATTCTAGGGTTTTCACGTGGAAAAAAAAGCACGATTTGATTATGACGCACGCCGTATGGTAGGCGATCCCGGAACAGTTTCTACCACCTGGGGTTCTCTAACGTCAGCCTAAGCCTAAGTACACGGGCGTTTTTGCGTTTCGCGCCAAAATCAGAATGCGGCCGCCGCGAGCGGGATCGAACGCGCGACGTCGAGCTAACACGTTACAGCCACTCAGCTTACTCGACTTGCGCCCCACAACCTTGCGGACCTCGACCGAATTCATTCCGTTAAGGGGAACACTCACCCTAGCCATACGCATTGCCGAGAATCGAAATGCTATTCGTCGCGGCGACTCAGTACCGTACGACGTTAATCAGGAGGTCACGGGTTCGATGGCTGCTGCAGCGGCCATGTTGTTAGGGTGAGTCTATTCTCCCGGCAGCATTTCTCCCGACGCTCACCTCCTATTGGCGCTCGGAAGTCACATGACAAACTGCCGGGGAAAAACGGCCTGCAGGTGCGCTCTAACCTAACATCACATAACCTCATTTCACCTAATCTAACCTAACATCACCTAACATAACATACCCTAACCTTCCAAGATCCAATAGGAGGTGAGTGCCGGCATAAATTCGTTGCAGAAGTTCTCCCGGCTGCCGGGAGAATAGCCACTGCCATGTTGTTATTGGGAGAGAATTGAATAATACTCCTGCGCCGCTCCTTGCGCGTAATGCTTAACAACCCAGCAACATGAAAAACTGGGTTTTTCAGGCTGTGCTACAATTTTCTTATTGACACTTTGATGATTAGGTCAGTACTTCTCGAGTTAGATAATTAATTACAATTACCTAAATAAATCTGACTAACGAAAGAATTACTGGCGGCTACTCCACTGTACTGGAAACAATACGCACTAGGTTTGCTTAGCGTAACGCCATTCCTCTTTTTTTAAATCTTGCTGCGTGATAGCTGGGACACCCTGTAAATATATATAATCGACTGCTTACCGTGGTGCTTAGCTGGCTTCTCTTCTGGCGTCGTAGGCTTGCCCTGTTCCACCGCAACGGAGCCGCTAGAGGCGGCTAGTTGTGAAGGTGACGCCATGTCAACGTGGGGTCGCAGCCGAGGTTCGAGCGCAGGATTCTTCTTTCTGCTTCTGGTGGCGCGAGCAAAACGAACGCGGCCTTGCGGCAGGCGCCGATCGATGGCATTAGGTGTGATTCTGATGATGATACGATAACGAAAATTACCTTCGGGAAGAGTGGTAGTGCATAGGTGGCACTGAAAAGAAACTACATTTCAGGGATATCCAGTTATCAGATCAATTATACAGCGCAAGAACAGGGAAGCAGCGTCAATAATTAGGTGGTGGAGTCATTTAGTGAGAAAAGTTCATTTTGTAATTGCGCTCCCCCGGTAAAATCATTGATAAGCATTCTTGCGCATTATGATGACGGTGATTAGCTCAAGCTTTGGTGAGTGCACATTTAAGAGGGATTGGCCAAGAGGGGCGCAGACAAAAATGCGTCAACTAAATAAAAAGAAGAGCGGTAAATGGGCTTGACAGTCATACGCATATGGATGGATGGATGCATGCAAAACTTTATTGAAAGTCCTGGGGTACGCGACTCAGCGCGCTGCGGGCCGCTACCACGTTGGGAAAGTCAGGCCATGCCCGACCGGCGCATCGTGGGCCCTCTGGACAGCGCCCATAGTTGTGCCCCGGCATCGGGGCTCTTGATAGTGGCTGATGTTTTTTTTTGTGTGTGTGTGTATCAATGCACATACTTACCAATGCGTTCGCGTTAAGCTCGTTTTTTAAAGTTAAAGAAAACATTACGGCACAGTTCATCTCACGACGACTGTCGAGGCTATAACGATTAGTATTGAAGCAAGGCAGCGACGCACAATACCACCGATGACATGACAATGGATATATGATAACGTCTGTCTGACGATGACGCAATGACGGGGATGGCACGACAACGACGGCACAATCTCGATTGAATAATGGCAGCACGATTACGCTAGAATTACGGAGACGGAATGGCGTCAATTTATCGACGAAAGAAGCATGATGAAGACGAGATGACGACTATAGGATATAGTGTCTCTGAAGCAATTAGGATGGCAAGCAAACAGCGTGACAATGATGGCTTCACGGCGATGGCATGACGAGAGTGGGATGACGGAGTCAGAATGACGATGACGCAACGCCCTCGCATCAACGGTATGGCAATGAATCCATGACGACGATGGTCAACGACGTAATGACGAAGATAACATGACAAAGGTATCAGGATAAGGTATCAGGTATGACGACGAGTGTATGACGAAGTTGGCGTTACAACCACTGCATTACGAAAATTGTTTGACGACGATATCGGGACGACAATGGTGTGCCGACTATTGTGACGACAGTCGGATGACTAAGCTGATGTGCCGGCGATAGAACGACGAAGATGTCATGACGACGGTATGACATGGACCGCCCGACAACTGTATGACGAGAACGGCGGCCACGACGCCATCACGATCATGGTATACGACAACGCATGCATGATTGCCACTTCCTGACCTCAATTGAGAGACAATTGAAGTTGAATTTATTTCATTAGTAGTACACATAAAACACAAGTGTACAATAATATCTATAGGTATAAGGGAGGTATAAATGTACTAACGGGAAACAGATGGGGGTTAGTATTAATTGTGGCAACAGTAACAGGCTACATCATACAAAGGTTGTGTTCACCAACAAAGAGAAAAAAAAAGACCAGTAGTTCCTCCCCTGCCGAGGTGATGGAGGTAAGCGAAGCCTGTCATGTGTTTCTTCGGTGCTCCTCCGAACGAATTGCACTGACGAGTGCTACGTTGTGCTCGAACCACAACCGGTCACACGTACTGCAGCTGGCTCCGAAGTTTCGGTTGAGAAACTAGCGTTAAAACCTCGCCGTCGCACTGGGGAAGTTGGCGCTGGCGTTGCCTAGGCATGCACCACCGTTGTCAGGTTCCTGGAGGACTAGACGACGCTGACGTTTGGCCTCAACACCGCGCTCCCTGAACTCGGGGTCCGCCGCTCTTCGCTGATATTTTGCCTGGGCTTTGGAAGCCCTCACGCTAGAATTGGCACTTCCACAACGAGCCCTTTCCCGACCGCGTTCATTCTGGATAGATTTCCATGAAATTTCTTCAAGATTAAGTCTGTCCGATACGTAAGACAATGACCCCGCAGGGGCGTCTGCGAAAGCAGGCGTTTGGTGTGTTGCGACACCATGGACCCGAACACATGGGGGTTGGACCCTCCCACGTTTAACCGTGCGTGGCTTAGCCGTGTCCGGGGAAAGGGGGATCCTGGGGGTGGAGCCGAAGCCGGGTGTTTGGACCTTTAAGGCCCCTCGGCGGAGGCAACACACCCCTTTGGCCTCTGCTTCACGTAGACGGCACCCCCGGACTGACCGACCCGGGGGAAATCGGTAGTCGTCTTTTCCTATCTCTCTCTACCATCATCTTCGTCTTTCCCTTCCACTTTTAATCTGTCCTGTCCTCTCATCTTTTCCATTCACTTCGACTTTTTCTGGCGGCAAGGGTTAACCTGGTGTGGCTGTCCTACTTTGGGTATACCATATTGGGTTATAGCAACGGCATACTGCTGGCGCTGTGCAGACATATAATCTGCCACGTCCCCTTGTCGGGCTCCGCGGTGGGTGGCAGACGCCGTTGCCGAACAAGTAGTTTCTTTCCATGGGATCCCCGAACCCTATCTCAACGGATCGTGCCTCGAAAAGGGTACGCACCGATGCAACATCACTATTCTTGAACAAAAACAACGAACGTTTCCCGAAATTCCACGTCCTCCAATGCGAACAATCATCTACAAAAGCTAGAACAATTTCACCATTTCTTGTGGCCAAGTGCCTAAGAGAGACCATTGGAACTGGTTATAAGGTAACAAAGATGGCAAGTGGAGATTTGCTCGTGAAACTAAAAGACAAGGAACAATACAACAGACTAGCACACCTCGTAGCCTTTGGTAATATCCCTGTTTCTGTGAGCGCGCATCGAACTATGAACACAGTCAAAGGCGTATTATCAGATGAAGACTTAATGACACTGAATGAAGAAAAACTCCTGGATGGATGGAAGGACCAAGGCGTGATCCACGTGCAGCGCATCACAATCGGAAGGAATGACAACGAAATCCC
Organism: Dermacentor silvarum; assembly: GCF_013339745.2. NCBI lineage: Eukaryota > Metazoa > Arthropoda > Arachnida > Ixodida > Ixodidae > Dermacentor > Dermacentor silvarum. The sequence continues at coordinate 99,584,661 of NC_051162.1, forward strand.
AACAAAGCATTTAATACTCACTTTTAGTTCAACCACATTACCCGAGACTCTTGAAACCGGCTATGTAAAACTTCATGTTCGACCTTATATTCCGAACCCGCGACGTTGCTTCAAATGCCAAAGATTTGGTCACGCATCCCAAAGCTGCCGAGGGCAGCTTATGTGCGCAAAGTGCGGCACAACTGGTCGCTCTTCTGACGATTGCAAAAATGACGAGGTACATTGTGCGAACTGCGACGGCAGTCACCCGGCATACTCCAGAGCTTGTCCAGCCTGGAAGAAAGAAAAAGAAATAATTACTGTAAAAGTGAAGGAGAACATCACATTCCGCGAAGCACGTCAACGTATCTCCTCGCTGTTCTTGCTTAAAACATCTTTCGCCGAAGTGGTGCAACGGGGGGCGGCACCACAACGGCTTCTGGCGGTAGCCCGGACCACGCCTAGCGTGCCGAGGCTAACGCCACCCGCCCCTAAGGTGGGAGCAGCCAACGCTGCCCTGCCATCTCTCAAAGTGTCCACACCAGTGACCTCTACAAGCTCCGGCAGCAGCCAGGTCACCGCAGAGGCCACAGGAGTCCTGCCGACCTCCGGTACGGTGGGGACAAAGACTTCGTCGCTCGAGACGAAGTCTACGCGACGCACACATCGCTCTCTGGAGCGGGTGTCCAGTGCCTCGCAAGAGGCTATGGACACCAGTCCAATCCAAACGGCGCAGGTAGCGTCGAAGGAGCGGCGAGGTTCTCTCGGCCGCTCCAAAAAAGACAAAACACCAATTACAGGGCCTGACAAAAGCCTTGTAAAGTAAAGTTACTCTCCTCCCTTTTGAGACACACAGCGCCTTTTGTTTTCCTCCAACATGAACACAATAATGCAGTGGAATGTTAGAGGACTAATCCACAGCCTAGACGACATCCAAGAACTTATCAATAAATTTAATCCAAAGGTGCTGTGTGTTCAAGATACACACCTAAACTCCAGAAACACCAACTTACTACGTCAGAATATTGTTTTCCGAAGAGACCGCGAGGATTCTGCCGCATCATCTGGTGGTGTGGCCATCATACTCGACAGAAGTGTAGCCTGTCAGTAACTTCCACTCAATACGGCACTTGAGGCGGTAGCCGTTCGTGCTGTACTTCTTGGTAAGCTGATAACCATTTGCTCGCTCTACATACCCCCCCATTACCCTTTGCACAAGCATGAATTTCAATCATTTATAGATGAATTACCAGAACCTTACCTCGTTCTTGACGATTTCCATGCACACAGCAGCTTGTGGGGCGACACGCGTATCGATGTGCGAGGACGCCTAATCGAACAATTTCTTTTCTCTTCTGGTGCGTGTCTCCTGAATAAGAAGGAACCCACCTACTACAATCTCGCAAACAAAACGTTTTCTTCCATTGATCTCAGTGTAGCCTCCCCGTCTATATTTGGTGAACTTAAATGGGAGGTTATAAAAAATCCTTACGGGAGTGACCACTTCCCGATACTGCTGAGATCGCCACTACAAAACGAACCTCCACCACAGGCACCTCGCTGGAAGCTGGATATGGCAGATTGGGAGAAATTCCAAAGTCTTACAAGTAGTATCTCGTAGCGTGACATATCTTCGCTGGGAATTGATGCTGCCGTCGAGTATCTTGCATCTTTTATAATTGATGCCGCTTCTGAATGTATACCTGAAATAAGTGGTGCGACTTGCAAACGCCGTGTCCCATGGTGGAACGACGAATGTCGGAACGCTCGTAGGAAGCAGAACAAGGCGTGGGGGTTGCTACGCGACTCCCCAACTGCGGAGAATCTTGTCAATTTTAAGAAAATTAAATCGGAGGGCCGAAGAACGCGCCGACAGGCCAGGAGAGAGAGTTGGGAGAAGTTTTTATCAGGCATCAACTCATATACAGACGAGGGCAGAGTCTGGAAGAAAGTTAATAAGATAAACGGGCTACAAACTTATTCACTCCCGTTGGTAAACACACAAGGCGACAGTCTGGAAGACCAAGCTAACTGCCTGGGAGCACATTTTGAACATGTGGCAAGCTCATCCCATTATTCGCCAACATTTAAAAAACACAAGGCTACAATAGAAAAAGAGAAAATAGAAAGAAAATGCACCGGAGACGAGGCATACAACCAGCCATTTTGCATCGCTGAGCTATATGCATCGCTTAGTTGTTGCAACAAGTCTGCCCCAGGCTCTGACCGCATAGTTTATCAAATGCTAAAACACCTTCCCCATGAAACAAAGAAAACTCTCATCTGCCTTTACAGTGCTATATGGTCCTCCGGCAAGATCCCCGCCGCCTGGAAAAAGGCCATTGTCGTCCCTCTACTGAAGCAGGGCAAGGATACATGGTCTGTTTCGAGTTACTGGCCTATAGCACTAACAAGCTGTCTCTGCAAACTGTTCGAAAAATTGATAAACCGCCGACTAATCCATTTCCTCGAATCAAACAAACTGCTTGACCCGTACCAATGCGGGTTTCGAGAGGGTCGATCCACCGCCGACCATTTGATACGTATTGAAACGCAAATTCGTGAAGCTTTTGTCCATAAGCAGTTCTTTCTCTCTGTATTCCTTGATATGGAAAAAGCCTACGATACCACGTGGCGGTTTGGAATACTTAGAGACCTCTCACACGTTGGTATACGTGGTAACATGTTAAATGTCATAGAAAGTTACTTATCTAATCGCACATTCCGTGTTCGTGTGGGAAATGCTGTATCAAAACCATTTGTGCAGGAAACTGGAGTGCCACAGGGCGGGGTGCTCAGTTGCACTCTCTTTATCGTAAAAAATGAGTTCTTTGCGTCTGTATATCCCAAGAAACATGTTTTATTCTGCATACGTCGATGATGTACAGATAGGTTTCGCCTCGTGCAATCTCGCAGTCTGTGAGCGGCAGATTCAGCTTGGTCTGAACAAGGTGTCTAAGTGGGCAGACGAGAATGGATTTAGCCTTAACCCCCAAAAGACCACCTGCGTCCTGTTCTCCAGAAAGAGGGGTCTGCACCCCGATCCTGACATTGAGTTGCGGGACAACGTGTGGCCGTAAAAACCGAACATAAATTTTTAGGTGTGATTCTAGATACGAAGCTTACGTTTGTGGCACACATACGGTATCTAAGAAACAAGTGCATGGAAACAATAAATATTCTAAAAGTGTTGTCACGCACCGCTTGGGGTAGTGACACACGGTGTCTTTTGAATTTGTACAAGAGCCTCATACTCACAAGATTAGATTACGGCGCCATAGTGTACCATTCCGCTACGCCAAGCGCCCTAAGGATGCTGGATCCTGTACACCATCTAGGCATCCACCTAGCCACAGGTGCCTTCAGGACCAGTCCTGTGGCAAGCCTGTATGTAGAGGCGGACATGTGGTCGCTTGATATACAACGTTTATCCTTAAGCCTCACCTATTTCCTGAAAGTAAATTCGAACCCGGAACATCCGTCCTTCTCAACCGTAAATGATATGACCAGTTCCACACTCTTCAATAACCGGCCGACAGCAAGAGAACCCTTTTCACTACGTGTAAGAAAAATTAGTGAAGAAATGGACATCCCACTACTTGAAAATACCCTGATGGCCCCAGCAAAGCCAGTGCCACCATGGCAGTGGCAACTCATAGAGTGTGATACTTCGTTTGTAGAGGTCGCAAAAGATGCTCCAGAAGCATATATCCGGATGCATTTTCTAGAAATCCAGTTTAAGTACTCGTCCTGCACTCAGTTTTACACTGACGCTTCCAAGTCACATGCAGGGGTTTCTTATGCAGTAGTCGGCCCATCGTTCTCCGAGTCCGATGTACTGCACCCGGAAACAAGCATTTTTACGGCTGAGGCCTATGCACTTTTATCGGCGGTGAAGAGTATAGGCAAATCCAAACTCAAAAGATCAATAATATTTACAGACTCCGTAAGCGTCGTAAAAGCCGTCATGACTCTACATAGACACAAAAACCCTGTACTTATTGAACTGTATTCTGCTCTGTGCAAGGCATACCTGTCTAACCAGGATATTATTTTGTGCTGGGTGCCTGGCCATCGAGGCATCGAGGGCAATGTTCTGGCTGATCAAATGGCCACATCAACTACATCGCGAGCCCTTAACCCTACCGCTTCTATCCCTGCCACAGATATCAAGCCCTACTTGAGAAAGAAAATTCGAAGCCACTGGCAGCGCTTGTGGGATGCCGAAACGAACAACAAGCTCCACTTAGTTAAGCCACAGATAGGTCCCTGGCGTCCCGTTACGAAAATTCGAAGAACTAATGTCCTATTCTCTCGTCTGAGAATAGGACATACATTCGGCACCCACAATTTTCTCTTGACTGAAAATGACCCGCCAACCTGTGGTAGATGTGGAGAGGGGCTTGCCATTATCCCCGTGCTCGTGGAGTGCAGGGAAGCCGAAAGAGAGAGAAAAAGACACTTTCCTCTAGCTACCCGGTACCGTCTCCTTCTCCATCCGGCTATGTTTCTTGGCGACGAACCTCTCTTTGACAATAAGGTTGTCCTTGATTTTCTGAGCGATGTAGTATTGCATGTTATTTGCCCAATAGTCTCGTAGCGCATCCACTCCTCAGAGGATGTCACCGCGATAGTAGTTTTGCATAGCACGCGCCTCCAGGCCCTTACGTGTTCAAAGGGTCTGTCAAAGCAGTACTGCTTTTCGTTTATATATTTTCGTTTATCGTCATCATCGTGCAATTTGTTCTTTCATTATCATAGTGCACCTTATTAGACAATGCCATAATTTTATTACATATATTTTTACGCATTTTACAGCGATTTGTTTTTAGGCCCTTTTACAGCCACGACACACCTTTCGCAATTCATTGGTCCATTGTCAGTTTATAACCACTGGCCTGGCGCTCTTTGGCCATACCTGGCCCTTGCGCCATTAAACACCATTCAAAATCAACGTAAGACAATGAATGACTGATACCCTCTGAAGCAATGGCTCATACCCCCGTAAACGCGGCCTCCCCATTACTATGACAGCAGGGAAGTGAAATTCCACGCTGGGATGATTAGCGGCAACGCATCCAGCTGTGTAAGCAGACGACAACGAGAAACGCGGGAGCAGTGGCACGAGCGCGTGCCGAGCACGAGCCACCTGTGCAGCTCTGAGAGCAGCTGGTTTTTCAAGCGAAGCTTGTATACGCTGGCTTGTGCCGTCGATGTAACTGCTAAAGCTACAATGGCTCATACCCGCATTGGGTATGCGGGTATGAGCGAGGGACAAAAAATAAAAACAGAAGGAAAGAAAGAGCAGGTGCAGGGGAAAGCGGCGCCAGCGCCTGATTACGTAACGCGCGCGATTAATCAGGATCGCTTGGTGTGTCGCGGGGAGGGAAAGAGAAGAAAAGGGGTTGGAGCGCGCTTCGCCGGGCTTCCCTCGCCTCAGATCAGTTTCGGCGTCCGGACGGGAAGGCCGCGCGTGCTGCGTTCCGCCAAGGAGCAGGCTGCGTTTGAGCAATGGCACCGCCACTCGCTCGGGAAAGGGCTCGTCGTCGACGTGCCGATTTCAGCGTGAGGACTTCCGAAGCCCAGGCGAAACCCTGAGATGCGAAGCCCGAGTTGCGGGAGCACGATGTTAAGGCCAAACGTCAGCTATGAGTCAGCTATTAGTTTAGAGCAAACGAAGCGCAACGGCTGCGACAGCGTTGTCTTGCCACCAAGCTTCGCTTACCCCCATTTCCTCGACAGGAGAAGGGCTCTGAATTTTTTAGCGTTACATCGCCAGCGCAGGAGAGCGTGTACAAGCTTCGCTTGAAAAAGAAAAATTAAAAGAAAGCACAGCTTTGAATACAAAGCTAGGTGGTGGTAATATGTGGAATAAGCAATGCTGAAATGTATTCACAGGGACAAACAAAAAATAATAAAAATAAATAAGGAACAGTACAATTCATAGCTTTTACGTGACGTCACGCACCCACCTTATCACTGTTTTGGGGCACCAACATGGCGACTACGAGCACATCAGTCCAATCCATCTTATTAAAAGCTTTCACGTGACGTTACGGACACAGCTTATCATCGTGTTGGTGCACCAACATGGCGGCTACAATGACGTCAGTGCAAACCATCTACACAAATATATTGAAAAATATATTTGTATTGTACTATACAAGTTTTTCAACATTCTGTACTTCACTTTCGTTCACCCTTCTCGGTGCATGTTTCTCGGTAGCTTTACTTTATAAGCCAGGAATTTCAGACAACCGGCTATCAAATACGCCTTATCAACCCATATTTCTCTTTTTGCAAATGTGTTACCGGCTGAAGTAAATGCACACGTCTGGAGTGCTTGAGCTAGCGAAAAAAATAAACCCGCCACAACAACAACGGATTTCGCTTAACAACTGTAAATTCAGGCCAGCAGATATAGCCTTCTCGCTGGAAAGAGCCATCGCGCCTTCACGCAGTAGGCTATAGGTGGCTTGCACTGACGTCATTGTAGCCGCCATGTTGGTGCACCGACACGATAAGCTGGGTGCGTAACATCACGTGAAAGCTTTCAATAAGATGGATTGGACTGAAGTGCTCGTAGTCGCCATGTTGTTGCCCCAAAACGGTGATAAGGGGGGTGCGTGACGTCACGTGAAAGCTATCAATTGTTACTGTCTAAAGAACGCAGCGATCACCAGTATCATCTATCTCACCAGCCCCATCAGCCCTGAACATTAGAGTTCTTATCAGGCCCCGCTGCTTGCTATCCGTAGTTTAAACGCTGCTGTGTACAAACAAGTGTGCCTGTTTGTTACGCTACCGGTTCCTACGCTTTTTTTTTTTTTTTGCTCCAGGCGGTGCTTACGCGGCATGCAAACCTCTTATTTTTTCAACATCTCTGTTCTTGCCTCTTTCCCCGTGTGATTAATACACGCTACGCTACAAACGATGGTAGCGTGTATTCAATGATAGTGTGTTCAATGATAGTAGCAACTATCATTGAACTTCAAGCGCGCTTATTCCACAAAAGTATCAACCGGAACACTCAGCATTGCTGCTGATTTATCCACTTACAGGTTGAAAAAAACATGCCGCCAAGAAGCGCATTACAGATGACAGCACGATGCAGCGGTGCGATTCATTCGCACAGGTACAGCGGGGTTTTAGCCAAACAGATGTCGTTACCGGAGCAGTGTTAAGGCCAAACGCTTTACAAAGATTTATAGCCACTCTGACAACTATGGCTTGAGGCGGTGTTAAGAAGCTTGAAAATGAATCCACGGATAAAAGTGACAAGCACGCAAACTTCAAGAACAGCAGTTAGTAGTCAGACGAAAGAGTTAAGTTGAATCGTCACTTAAGCATCTGATAATTGAGCGACAAGTTAATTAAAGCGAAACTGTTCAACTCCGGAAGACGTATAGAACTAAGCACCAGTAAAAAAAGAAATGCAACGAAATAAAATATTTATAATGAAAGTCTGGAACTTTGCTCTGGAAAAGTTAGAGGTAAGAACGGCTTACATGTGTTTGAAAAGGTCTGGTCGTGAAGGCAGCTGGTGTATTGCAGGGGGTGATACCTGTGCTTTTGGAGACCGCCTGGTCCTTTTAGATGAAGCCACCCGGGACCGCAATGCCATAGCGGTCAACGGTTCCCGTGCTGTAGGGAAATCTTGAACATCGGCTACTTCTATAGGATGACCTTGAGCACAACTTTTGTGGACGCCCAGCGCAGGCCTTATCGTTTCTTGGGTAAGTGGCGATTATGCATGTCAAGAATCCTTCCCATTTCCTGGCCTTAACACACGTGCACCTGTCATGTGCTGTCGCTACTTACCACCAATTTTACCTGCGCAAGTACTATAGTATACACAAGTGTTAGTTACTGTTCTTGGGATTAGTGCTAAAGGCCTTAAGTGCGTGCTACTCTGTCAGCTGGCGTTACTATAATAGCAACAGGAAAATTTTCATCAAGTGCTTGTCAAACGTTGACTCATCGTCAAACTTATTGGGTGGTATCATGGCGTTTTTTTCTGTTTTCACCACCTATAGATAATTTTCGTAGCTTTACGTAGCTTTTCGCCGCGCTAGCACCCAAACATAGGTGCAACGATAACGTCAGGGCACCATATTATCACACGTAAATTGTTCTCACTTTTTGACGGCGACCGTTTTTCGCTGAATTATCACTGTTATCGATCTATCGCTCGATGTTAGACGCACCTGTCGTGCTGTCACGTTTCTTCTTTACGCAGTCTCTCGACGTGCTAGTACTCCAAGATGGCGGCCAAGATGCCGCCAATGGAAACTGCCAACTTTCACGCCGTCAGCGCTAATTCCCCCCATTACGGATAGCAGACATCGAAAGTGTCACTGTTGCTGTAGCAACCAAAAGGAGGAAGAGTAAGAAGGCTACTCTCCTCCTTTAGTAGGCGAGGATGATGACGTAGAATGTTCCTCGCATTTATGTCTGTGGCACGTGCTTTGCGTCCGTTACATTCGTATGCTGTCTCAAGTTCCATCTGTCCGAAAATGAAACAGATTTTCTTGATTGCCTGTGCCGTAGTTTTGGCGCCACAGCACTGAACAGACATATTTTCTTTTTCCGGGAGGCGGTCTGCTTGTTGGCTGCCACAGAATACTTAAGATACGGGACCGGCGAAAACTCAGTGCTCCTCTCTGAAGTTACCTCAAAAGGGGGTCCCAAAGGAGGCACCAGTGCCGCGCTATAAGTGCAGGGTTGGAGGGAAGAGCACCAGTAGGACAAACAACTTACCTGAGCGTGAAGATAGCAAAGGTGATAATGTCAGTAACACTACGAAACAATAGAAAATAAAGAATAATTAATTGTCGCAGCTCTGCTAGCGCGCCACACCAGCCGCTCCACGTTGGCTCACGAATAAGGTCATGGTTGATTGGCATGGTGAATGAGGGCGCAAAGGTAAGGTAAAAAAGACAAATATTTAAAATTATTTTTGTTAGCTGTATTTCCCAGCTGAAAGAAACATATTTGAAACACGCGGAAATAGTAATATATCGAAGACGTAACCGGAAACCTATATCGAGCGTTGATGTAACAAAGATGGTATGTAGCGAATGAAACGAAACTAACAAAGAGAGGCCACCCCGTGGAAGAGTGTCATCACACCTCGCTTAGACTAGTTTTCACCCTCATTTATAGCCAACGGTGTTAAATACAGTGCAAGCTGCTTTTCTATCGTAAGCTAAAAGCACTTCCACTCCACAAGAAAATTTGTTGAACAATCTAGCTTCCGAGGGTAAGCCGTAGAGCTGCACAAATCACCTGTAACGTTTCACGTTCAGAAGGCACCAGTGAGCATGCGCTTGAAGAATGAGCTAGTCAATTATTCATCGTCAAGCACATGACCTGAAAACTCAGCCACGGCAAAATATTATTCTTTTGTTCCGTGCCAGGCGATAACGGTTCGCCCAGTAAAGCATGTTCGCTGACAAAATCGATGAGCCAAGTAAGCGCTTTCTAAAAAGAGAAAAACAACGACGCTAGCGCCGCAACTGGTTTCATTACATCAACCACGTGATCGAAAAAAAGCCAGTAGTCATTTTTTTACATGATCCATCCAGACGAGAGGCAAGGTGTCTCGAGGCCTAACGTGTTATGAGCTTTACCTGATGGAAGAGTCACCGGAAGACAAGATCGTTCCTCCGTCGCAATACAGCCGAAAAATGGAGCAAGCCACGCTCTCTTCTACAGGTAACACATCAGCCATCTCTGCCTCGGCCGAGCATGAGCGCCTGGAAACATCGCAAGCTGGTGAGGGAAGCTTGACGTCGTCCCTAGGGGAACAAAACGAGCATGGAGTTGGGCTTGAGAACGTGGATTCCACTACAAATGAGTGCGTACGACAGACCTCAGTGACAAACCCTGCTCCTTCCGACCTGGGCCCCGCGGAAAAGCCAACGAGCACCGGCCGTAGCAAAGCTGCCTTGCCAACTATCCTGATCACCGATTGCACCCAGAATCAAGGCCATTCTAACGTGAAACGTAAGAGCAGCGAGTTTTCTGGCAGCGATACTAAAGCGGGTCACTTCAAATGTGATAATGACTCTCCTGAAAAAGCAGCGGTCAGGGGCTCTTGTAACCCACAGAAAGTGCCTAGAAAAGAAAACCAACCAGGCGGCAAGGAATCCGGTAACGCTCTCCTACAAGCGCCGCAAGCTGAGCATAGACGTAATACATGGCCCCTTGCTCAACAAGGACACCTCCGTGGTAAACCGAAAAGCGCTGTGGCCACCGTTAGGGCTAGCCGGCGACAATCAGCAAGGGACGAGTCTCCACTTTTCGACGTAGGTTGCGACGACAAGCGCAGCAAAGATGGTTCGCCCGGCATCCGTAACAGGGAGTCAACCCACAATGAAGGCAGTGGCAGCGGGGTAAAACGCAGGAGCAGCGAGTTTACAACCAGTGACACTGGCAAAGATTTTCTTGGAGTCGGGGCCGACATGCCTGGAACAGTATCGAGCCAGTTTCTCAGCCCGCCGAAAAAGCCCCGAAGACATAGCTTTTCAGGCAGAACCGAAGAAACTGAACGTGCAGACTATCGCACAAAGAGTGCCGCGAGGCCTGCAGCGGAAGGCAATTTGTCCTGCCCCACAGAGTTTCTCCTTCTTGCTAAACCCACCGAAGACGAGAATAGTGAGAAAACCATTACAAAGCAAGGAACTGAGACGAGTATCGGCATTTCCTCGACGCAACCGGTAGCAGAGACCTGCTCTTCTACCCCTGGACAAGGTGCGCATGACTCGAAAGCTACAGCGACGACCTTGGACACAGCAAAATTACATGACAGCACCCTTGCCGCCCTCTTGACTGCAGCATGTTCCCGCGTGGGCACACAGTTCTCTGGAGAGCAAGAAGCGCGACGCACTGCACCGTTCTTGCGGGAAAAATCAAAGACCAGTGTGATTTCATCCTGCCCAGAACTGGGCGGGGATGAGTCTAAACCTAGAGAAACGCCATTTCAAAGAGGTATTTCACCTTGCTTAACGCTCCCTTCCGTGTTTGTTACAGCAGCGGCCGATGACGAAGCTCAGAAATCTGCTGGAACAGGAGAAACTGCGCACACCGACAGCATTTCGCCAAGTGCATCCGTGGTGGGTGAGAAACCGTTTTGTCCACTTGCTGGAAGGGACAGTCTTGAAACTGCAGCAACGCCGTTAGCGGAGGCAAATTTGTCGCCCGACTCGCAGATTGTGTCCTTGCTTCTCGAGTCACCTGAACGCGTTCACGCGGAGGATTATACTGGAGCGCTAGAATATGGGCGCGCTGCAGGGATTTCTTCGAAGCCAAGTGCGCCTACATCTGGCGCGGAAGTGGGCGGGCCAGAAGTGGCAGGAGCGCCAGTAGACGATAATTCCTCTGTCCGAATAAGCGATCCTTTGCATTCTCGAACACGTGAAAATTTGAAAGCAGGAGAATTCGCTGAAAGACAAAGTGGCTACGATGGAAGCAATTTGCCAGCGCAATCAGTGGCAGCTACGTCATCTTCCAGAAAAAATGTGGCCGGCAGCTCGCATATTAGTGCAAGAACAGGACAGGAACTTGTCAGGTCACACCCTGCCCCGGTTTCTTCGCTTTCTGGGAACACTGGAGACGTGATTAGTGATAATTCAACTTGCCTGAGCGCACCGCAGGATACCGCATGCATGCCGCCAGCGCGAACAGGGGCAGCTACGGCTGCTTCCGGCACAGAATACCAGTTTTCTGTGACACAAGTTTCCCCAATGCTGCAAAATGTTCAGTTGCCGCCGGTTCCTGCCAGTCGCTCCCAGCACGTGCCTGCTCGGTGCCAATCGTCCGACCCTAGAAAATCTGCTGCAAGACAAGAAAGTGGCTACGGTGAAAGGTTTTCGTCCGCGCATTCAGAGGCAGCCACGTCATCTTCCACACCAGCCGTGGCGAAGAGCTCGGATACTACAGTAGCCGCCGGACACGAATTTCCAAGGCCATGCCCCACTCTGGTGGCCTTACTTACTGGAAACACGGAAAAGGTGAATGCTGATGACTCAACTTCGACGAGCGGATACAGGGACACCACCCAGGTTACGCCTGTGCAGCCAGTCGCAGGTATGTTCTGTTCTTTCACAAATCACCACTCTTTAATAAATAAATCGAAAGTTTCGTTCATTTAAAATACCACATATTCTGCGTGACTTAAAAAAAGTCGCCTATGACGGATGTTGGCATTGCGGCGAGGCAGTGGTTCATGCAAATGTTACACAAGTACTACACCAGCGCATATTTGGTAGTAAGGCATCTAGATTGCACATATTCAAGGTCAACTGCTACGAAATTTTATTTTGGCTAAATTTGTTATCAGTGAGTAGTATATACCACTAAAGCAACCTTGGCAAAGGCCGCAAGGCTGTTAACTGCATATTTCTAAACAGCTTCAAACAGCGCAACACAAGACAGCAAAAGAAACACAGACAACGCGCTGTCCCGTGTTTCTCGTGATGTGGCCTGTGTCGTGCTGTTTGAGGCTGTTGTTTACAAGGTATGCCAACCAGTCCAAAGGAGCACGCTGTTAGAATTGCATAGTTGTCATGATAGCAGCCTTTAAGTAGCACCTAAGCCGACGACGCCTGCAGCAGGGTTTCGCTATGACGTAAGTGCCCGCATGCCGCTTCCGAGATTCTTTAGAGCGCCATGGGCAGGCCGCGGGTGCTGCCCCATCCCTGAGGCCGTGCCCATGAGTCGCGCGCTCTAGGTAATGCGTGACTTCCGGCGAGTGTTGACGGCGTCATCTTTAAACAATTTTTTTTCAGGCTTTGTAACAAAAACGACTATTTTTGCGAGCTTTTCGTGACGCGTCCATTCGTGTCTCAAACGTCCAAATTCGCATGGAGGCTGCATCTCGCGGAGCTGCCGCGCGGGCCTATCTTGAAAGCGATCTGCGATGTGGCCGAAGTGTGCGCCCGCGGGGGCCTCATCTTCAAAGCGATCTGCGATGGGTAAAAAGTGCATGCGCCGAGTGCCGGTAGCTTCGTATGCGCTGTGCTTTCGATGTTTAGTTCGCGTTGAAGCAAGAGCTAGCGCGAAGGTCAATTAGCTCGCTGCCGCTGGCGCGCTTTCTCACTCCAGCGTTTTGAAGAGTTTCCGCGGTCATCGAGCGAAATGTGTTCATGTTTACCTGCGCGCGCGTTACATCGTACTTGTTTATTTAGTTAGTCAGCGAATATTTACAACGTTATACGGCCGATAAAACTACTATCCTTACTTCGTATAGCTGTCTACGAATTTGCTATCGCAATCGAGGCTTCGCCTTTCGGGCGAAACTGCTCCTTTTTTTAGACGTCACTACTTTCGGTAGTGACCCCGCATTTTTAGACTGCACTATCTCCGGGATCAGCCAACATTTGTCTTTGAGCAAAGCCACACTTCCGCTTACGGTTTTAAGCGCGCAGTTTGAACGTGTGCATCCTTGTTTTATTTCGGGATTTTTTTCGCTAATTACACATTAATGTTGCTGCGTACATAGCCGTGTACGCTAACTTGGTCACGCTTTTACAGCGGAGCTTTAAGGTCTTAGTCCCCGAAGATCGTGTGCGCATGTAGAAAAGAACCATCAGCATTGGTTCGAGTGTCGTCGTCTTTTTGAGTGCACTGCCCCTCCTCCCTCCCGCTATCGACTTTCTCTTATGCCGCGTTCCCCCTGGGTAGAGTTGGGCCTGGCTGCGAGGCAAGCATGGCAAGCCTGCTGGAAGCTGCCACCGACTACAGTTTAGCCCTGCTGTAAGGCTAGCGAGGTAGGCAGGCGGCGCGCCTGGGCTGCTGACGCACGCGCTTTCCCGCGCCCCTCCGGCTGCTTCTAGTGTGTCTATTGAAAGGGCCGCTGATAAATGGAAGGGAGGCGAGGAGGGCGCGGCGCGCCGGCCCGATGGCGGAGGAGAGATAGGCGGCTGCACGCATGACTGTGCGTGTGGGTGGCCACTCTCTCACTGCGGCGCATGCGCGCAGCCCTGCCGGCCTCTGCCACCTGTGCTGCCGACTTTCTCCGTGCTCTCGCCAGCGTCTCCCCTAACTGTGTCGACAATGGCGTTTAGCCATTCCGTGACATGGACATCGCGCTAGCGCTCTTTCTAACAGTTGCCTTTACGACTCAGGATGGCCCGGCCGCGTGCCATTATTTCGGAGGAACAACGCAACGAGCGACTGCGTGCCCAGAAGCACGAATTGGCGCGCAAACAGCGTCCAGTGGTTCGGAAGCCCTAGTTGAACAAAAGGTCGTTGGCCAAATACGCCGCGAACGACAGCAGAACCGGCAATGTGATCGGCGCCGGCGGCTGCGCCGGAGGCGTTGCCATCTACGCACGAAACGATTTTCTTGGTGTAATCCAGCTTTACGAGATGCCGGTGGCGAACGATGCCATCGTCTCCGCTTGCACCCACGCGTGTGCCGTCAAGGTTCGCGATGGTCCGGTGGTCGCCGTCATGTACGCTCCACCCGCGACGCCCGAGAGAGGCATTGAAGCGTTCATGATAGACTTCTTTGTATGGGTTATGTTCGACAACGAAGCATCTATCGTAATGAAGGCTGACTTCAACGTTGACATTGCACGCCCGGATGGAAAGTGGTTCACTTCGTTTATGCTCGAACGCTTCGGGTTGACGTGTGTGAACGAACCGACGGTACCAACTAAAACACACGGGACACGTATATACGTCGTGTTTATGAAGAACATGCCTACCGTTGTGCATACACCCTATGGCGGTGTACCATAGTGACTCTAAGGTCAATGTCACTGCGGTCACTAAATAAATGAAAACCACCGGATCATATATATTTCTCATTCTTTAATAGTTCAAATAACCAATTACATCATCACACATTAATAGTCATAATTGAAAATGCATAATTCCCACCATAGTACAGCTTCGCTAGTCTTCCATCTCCACCCTAGTGGAAGGGCTGGCACTTTTGTTCCAAGTTTCATTTTGACGCCTTTTTCATTGTCCTTCGTGCAACCTCAAATTGTCTAATTTAGGAGACAAAAATGGCTAGCTTCCCAAATTCCTCAAACCACACGTCTTTCGGAATTTGACGAAAAAGACCTTGTCTTTGCAAAAACTTTCGTGCACTTAGCCTTACGGGCACGTTACAGAACCCCAAGAGGTCAAAATTATTCCGGAGTCCCCCCTGCGTCTTGCCTCACGATTAGAGCGTGGTTTTCGCACGTGAAATCCAATATATTATCTTTAACTGGAACGAGTACACTACAGTCGCTACAGCTAGTGTCGAGGGTGTGATGATTATTCAAACAAAAAAGATTATTTTTGATCGCTAATGTGGGGAGGGCAAGCATTATGCGAGTGTAAGCATTAGTTTCTGCGAGTATTCATTCTACTGCGCGTATATTGGCGGAATGTCGATACTGTTTTTAGCTTGGCTACAAGTGTTTGTGTATTCATTTGGAAAATACAGCAGGGTGTGGGTTGCTACTAGTTACAGGGCTAGGTTACTAGGTTAAGGCGTTGTGCACAGACAAGGTCGGTATGTAGATCACGCGCTGACGATCGCATTTGCACAGCATCAAACCACTGCATGACACGAAAACTACTCAACTTACGAACGGAAGTCAGGGTGCGTGTTTTCTTGTAGTCCCGCCTCCTGCAGGAGAATCAAGGTAGCACGTACAAACTGCTTCTAAGTCAGGCGCACTGCCTGTCACTTGAAAGATTATGGCACGTGGCCCCGGTAAGTCACTCAGTGCAACACGCGTAAACCCGTCATTGAATGTGCTGCATAAAAAAAGAAAGTAGAAAAGTATGCGGTACTGATGATGTAAGCGTGACGTAGTCCTTCAGCTCTAGTATGCCATGTTTTCTTTTTTAGCTGTACCAATTATTTTTTCGCAATGGTGCTTATGACCGATAGCACAATTCTTATCCCTGAGCTAAATCACTCGATGGTCATTACTTCTAGAAGAAATCGAAATGCATAACTGAATAATTAAGATAGTTACAGTAATTATTTTTTTAATAATTGCCTTCAAGCTGATATTTCAATTTACGAATTGTAACCGGGTAGTTCGCAAGGTTCTCGAAGCTACAAATTCTCAAGGCTACACCAGTTTTGTGATATTGATTTTCAGTGTCCGATCGACGAAATGCATTAGGCGTTCCAGTCACTTTTGTGATTCAATGCATAAAACAGCGTTTCCGTAAAAAAAAAGTTATTGCAAAAAACAGGTGCTATTTAACCGGAAGTTTGAAGGTGCATATCTCGAAGCCGGTGCCACCCTCGTGAATTCATTCTAAGTGGATATGCCTTGAGAAATTATTATCTACAATACGTGGATTGAAATATGTGCCGCAAACTAAACAATTCAGTTTTACACTAATTAGTGTAAGTATGGTAATTATTCAATTGGGCATTTTGATTTCTCGTAAAGTAATGGCCGCCTCATTCAGTAATTTAGGTCAAGGATTAGAACTGTGTATTTGCCACAGGCAATTTTTTTTAATTTCGTGTTAGCATGGTGACGCAACATTTCAATTTTTATCTCCGCTATAATGACCGAAATAAAAAAAATCTTGCAGTAAAACGCTCTTTTGTGTATGACCGAACTCTCTAACGCGGACTGATGAGGAGCCAGGTACTGTGCACTTTGCGAGTGGTTTTATTACGTTCTTGCAACGTGAAACGCATTACCTGAAGTGATCTAAACAGTGGACGCAAAGCGGTGGTTTTTTTTTTTCGGCATACACAGGGGTCAGAATTAGTATGGATATATGTAGTCCTATCGTTCTAAGCACTGTGTAATGACTATAGGATTATAATATATATTGAAATGCAGCTCCCCAGTGTTGCTAGACCAACAGTATTTCATGTCTACTGCAGTGTAAAGCAAGCTCAACTTGACTTAGCGGAATCAAATCCCGGCAACAGTGGTCGCATATCGATGGGGGCGAAATGCAGAAAACACCCGTGTACTTAGATTTAGGTGCTAGTTAAAGAACCCCCAGGTGGTCCAAAATAATCCGGAGTCACCCACTATACGGCATACGTCATAATTAGCTGGTGGTTTTGGCACGTAAAACCCCACATTTGATAAAATTTTTTTAACTTGGCTTAACACTGCGTTTTTTTCTTCTTTTTTTCATGAGGTTGAATTAAAAAGAGTCAAGGCGGGGTTTTCCGCAATAAATCAGTTTGTGAAACTGAAAAATAAATCAGTTTCACAAACTGATTTATTTATGTGCCTTCAAGTGCTAATAACCTCGAAATATCCCTCTTCCAAAGCAGTGTAGCGCTTTCAGCGTTCTTGACACTTTGTGAAAATGTTCTAAAAGTGTCTTTTCCAGAAGAAGTCGCGCACCCTTCGGTGATTCTAGCTGTATTTGAGCAACTGTGTGAACATGGTCACCTTCCAGTCGGATGACGCAATTTAATGCGCGCGAACCATAGGAAATGTTTTGTTAGCAAAGCGCTATATCTAGCCAGGGGTCAATGAGAACATACTAGCAACCCTGCCTGAGGCAATGGGTTTTATAGATTGTAAACGAAAGCTTAATGCATGTGCGGTGTCGACTAGTAAAAGGTGACTGGTGTATTGGGAGCGCAAAAGTAGGGATCACAAAGAATTGGCTTAAATACAATTCATTTCTTTCGAAATCAGTGATTTGTTAACACGAACCACATGTCCTAAAGACCTAAAAATGCCCAGAAGGAAGGTAAATGTGACGAGCTATGAAGCATCCGTCACCATGGTGGTTTCGAAAGTGGCGCTCAAGTTATCCATCCATCCATCCAGGATCATCAGGGGTGGTGTCATTCTAGACGATGTTCGTTCGAATTTATATTTCATAAGATTGCTAAGTAATGTCCCCAAACGTGCGGTATTAAGCTATACTTCGCAGAAAATAGTACGTCTGGGAGAAATCAGTCAGGCTGCTTAGCAGAAAGAGTGATCTATACTTGACGCCGTTATTGACGCAACACTCAGTACAATGCTGCAAGATGTCATTTTGACGGTAGTGCAAAGTGGCTCCAAGCACGTGCTATCTGAAAGCCAATACGTGCCTTACAGCGCGATCAACTTGTCATATTAGCACTATCCACGTAAAAATAACTTGCTTGCTAAATTTCGAATGTGCATATTGGTATCACCAGGTCTCAGAGGGCGTTATACGTGACTCTGAACTTGTACGACGACAGTACGACAGCCCACAACAGGAGTGTGTCATTGTGCAAACTGCTGCAGGACAACGGCTCTCCACAAGTACAGAGCAAGATGCCGGCACTCCTCAGGAGGCTAGTGAAACTCTGCAGCCACACCAAGGAGCTCAGGCGCAGCATTACGAGCGGTCGCAGCCAATCGGCATGCATCAGCACGCTGGTGAGATTTTCTTTTTAACATGTCAACAACATCTAAGGGCATTTGAATGACTCGGGACAGGCCTCGCACATCTGAACATTGCAGCAGTTACTTCAGAACTTATCATCTATATGATAAAACATAGCGCTCCTTGATCAGTCCATGCATTGGTTGCTCCTGAGGGGAGCTACATAAGGTGGTGTATATCTGCTGAAGCAGGTTGATGGAGCAGAAGTCATTAAAATGCTCACAGATCTCTGCAGGTGTTGGAAACCTGACCCAGGTGATAAGCGGCTTAAATATTGCCCTAGTTGTAAGCCTCCAGAGCGAGAAACTTCATCCAACATCTAGTGACTATGAAAAGAAAAAAAAATACGCAACAACTGACTATAACCATTGTGTAACTTATGTGAAGCGGTTTTTCGCTTCAGGAAAGATATGAAAGATCTGAAAGAAAGAAGCAGACGTGTTTTCCAACTAAAAAAAAAACCCGTATTCTCCATAACTTCTATATCCAATAACATATGACATATGGGAAAAATGGGTTTTTGTATGGGATCCTATATGTTTCATATCGAATTATTGAATATGGGAGTTATGGGGCATAAGGATTTTTCAATAGGGTTGTTTCATCATTGCTCCTGTTCAAGGTTGCACTCGTTGTACAAAAATTAGGGACCTCCATGTGGCATGTGCTCACCAGAACCTATTATTCTTATTGTCTCCGCAGGGGCTGCACTGCCGCAATCCGCCCCTCCGCTAGACTCAGGAGATTCTGGAATGGTTACGCAATGCATCACAATTTCTGATTCGGAGGACGCAGTTACATATCTGGAAACTCTTTTACGGGAAGAAGTAGCTCCTACGAAAGAGAGTCATCAGTCTGTGCGAATAAAATCGTCACGTCGAGCAATCATACAGCAAGAGATGCGTTCACCAGTTTCAGACAATTCGATTACGGGTCTGGGAACACCTCCCCTAGAAGAGGTAGCCAAATTGAAATCGAGTCAACGGGATGTACAACAAGAATTGTCACTTCGGAGCATGACGCAGCAAGAAATTAATTCACGAAGATCGGATTCTTCGCTTCCCAGTCTCAAGTCACCTCCACTACAAGGGGTAGCAAGATTGCAAGCGAATCAACAGGCTTTGCAACTAAAACCTTCACGTCAAGGAATGATGCAGCAACGAAGTGATTCATCAGCTACAGACCACTTGGTTCCGAGTCTGTCGTTACCTACGCAAGAACAGGTGGCCAGGACGACAGCGGTAAAGTGGGATTCGCCACCATGGTTGCAGAGTTCGGGAGCAGGGCAAGCAGGGTTAACACCACAGAGTGTCAAAAAACTGGTGCCCGCTGTGAGAACTCCGTATGTGGAAGAGAGTGCCGTGACGCATGCCATAGCCTCGACAAATGAGCAGGTGCTACAACTGTTAGCAACTAAAAAGCTAAGCATGCTGCATCGACAACGGCGACCACGTTCGCCTTCAGCATCAACAAGTCAAATGGAAAGACATCCATCGGACCACGTTGCATCGGTTCCAAATACAAGCGTTCTTCCATCAGCTGCGAAGCCAGGTGCACCAGCGGGGGACGAAGTTGTCGAAGAAATGAATGATGGAGGCACGCAGGAGGAATCATCACAAATTTCTGAATGCTCCCAACCTACACTCGCATCCTCAGACGAACATTCGTCCCGTGCTTCATACCACGAGGACTCAGCAGCAGGACAACCCCGCAACGCGAACTACGCCCAACCATACCAACTGGCGACAATGCCGTTCCTGAGAAGAGCTAGGCAAATAAGACTCCGCAGCCCACCAAATATGTCATTCTTTAATGTATCCGACTTTCCACCAGCTAGCAATCCATGGCCAGAGTTCACAAACATAGATTTAGAACCGCTGAGTGAGAGAGACACGCAGGATGAACTACAATTGTTGGAGCTATTACAAGGGGCGATAATGCCCAGCTATAATCCTTCCTCCGATGTAAAAACTTGCGCGTCAACAACATCCACAGGGCAGCCCTCCTCGGTATCTTTATCTACCGTGCCAAATGCATTACCAAGGCGTATGCCTTTCGCCCAAACCACTTATTTTCCATATTCTACAGCTTCGCAAGATGCACAAATCCTTGTAAGTAACGTGCCACACCCCAGCACCGCGGAGCAGAGCTATGAACGCATGCAACCGCACGTAACGTATCAAGAGCCAATCATTATGCCATCGCAAGGAGCAGCCGCAGCAACTTCCGAGCAAGCAGCGAGACGCACTATCCCAACAGGGAATAGCTTATATGCTCAAGGGACCCCATCGTCATCCGTCTCTGCCTCATCCTACGACAACGCTTATTTTGCGTCCGCTTCAACGTCGGAAAGCGCGCAAGTTTCCACTCCTAACATGCCGCACGCCAGCACAAGAGCGCAGAACTATGAACACTTACAACAACCCCCAATTCACCAACACTCAAGCTTTTTGCTATCGCAAGGAGCGACCGCAGCTCCTTCCGACCAAGGAACAAAACGCGATATCTCAGCAGGGCCCGTCTTATTTGCACAAGAAACCCCGTTGTCATCTTTATCGGCCTCATCCTACGATATCGCCTATTCAGCTCCTACAACATCCGAAGGGGCGCAAGCCTTCCCCCATAACATGCCGCACACTGGCACGGTGGAACATAATTATGAAAACTTGCAACCACTCACAAGCTTTTTACAATCGCAAGGAGCGATCGCAGCCCCTTCCGTCGAAGCAACCAAACCCACCGCCTCGACAGGGTCTATCTTGATTATTCAAGGAACCCCATCGTCATCTTTCTCTGGCTCATTATCCAACACCGCCTATATTGCGTCTCCTTCAACATCCGAAGGCATGCAAATTTTCAACCGTACCATGCCGCTCTCCAGCACACCACAACAGAACTATGAGCACGTGCAACCACACCCAACTTATCAAGAGCCAATCATTATGCCATCGCAAGGAGCACCCGCAGCAACCACCGAACAAGCAGCGAGACGCACTATCCCAACCGGGAATATCTTTTACGTTCAAGCGACCCCCTCGTCATCCATCTCTGCCTCATCCCACGACACCGCCGATTTGAGGTCCTCTTCAACGTCGGAAAGCGCGCAAGTTTCCAATCCAAACATGCCGCACGCCAGCACAAGAGCGCAGAACTACGAACACTTGCAACAACCCCCAATGTTCCAATACCCAAGTTTTTTGCTATTGCAAGGAGCGACCGCAGCTCCTTCCAACCAAGGAACAAAACGCGATATCTCAACAGCGCCCGTCTTACATGCGCAAAAAATCCAATTCTCATCTTTATTAGCCTCATCCTACGACATCGCCTATTCAGCGCCTACAACATCCGAAGGGGCGCAAGCCTTCTCCCATAACATGCCGCACACTGGCACGGCGGAACACAACTCTCAAAACTTGCAACAATTCACAACTTACCAGCAGCCTAGCTTTCTGCATTCGCAAGGAGCGATCGCAGCACCTTCTGACCAAGCAACCATACGCACTACCTCAACAAGGCCTGTCTTATTTGCTCAAGGAACCCCATCGTCGTCTTTCTCTGGCTCATCCTACGGCACCGCCTATTTTGCGTCGTCTTCAACATCCGAAAGCCCACAAGTCTTCAACCGTACCGTGCCGCACTCCGGCACCGCAGAACAGAACTATGAACGCACGCAACCATACCCTACGTATCAACAGCCTAGCGTTATGCCCTCACAAGGAGCAGGCGCTGCATCTTCCGACCAAGCAACGAGACGCACCATCTCAGCAGGGTCTCTCTCATATGCTCAAGGGGCACCATCGTCAGCTTTGTCGACCTCATCCTACGACACCCCCTATTCTGCGTCCTCTTCAACATCGGAAAGTGCGCAAGTCTTCACCCATAACATGCCGCACTCAAGCATAACAGCGCAGAACTATGAACACTTGCAACAGAACCCAACGTATCAACAGCCAAACATTGCGCCATCGCAAGGAGAGCGTTCCGACCAAGAAAGAAGGCGCATTATCTGAACAGGGCCTTGCTTAAATTTTAAAGGTGCCCCATCATTTGTTTCTGCCTTCTCTTATCGCACCACCTGTTTTGCGTCCTCTTCAACATCCAAAGGAGCGCCAGTGCTCACCCTTAACGGGCCGTACTATTGTGTTGCAGAACGCAGCCATGTAGACACGCAACCTGGGTCACCGTTTTGAAGAGATAAGTAACACGCAATCGGAAGAAGCCGCCTCAACGTCTGTCGATCAACGAACAGAGCCAACAATCTCAACCTTTCTCTTAATGTCAAGAAACGTCATCGTCCTGTTCCTGCTTCTCTTTTTTTTTTTTTAAACCCCGCATTCTGCGTTATGTTGAATTCTGAACAAACATGAGTTTTCGCGAGGGGCGTACCGTAATTCATTGCTAAAAGCCTACCTATTTATCGCACGTTAGCGGAGCCACCATTAGCATGGCCACGTTTTGCAAGAGTTGCAACAGGTCACACTCCTTCCGAGCAAACGCAACTAATTATCTCAAGACCTCTGTTTCATTTTCAAAGGTATTCCCATCATTGTCCGACCCTTTGTCGTTCCCTGAACGCTCCTACGGATCTTCTACAGCAGCTCAATTTTCAGCTGTTTGGCAAGCACTTGAAACGGCCGACTGTCACTGCAGCAGAAAAATGGGGTAGTGCGAACATCAAGTCGACTCGTATTCCTCAATTCAACAAGCCCATCAAGTAGGTTGAGAGAGAGAGAGAGAGAGGTTGGTGTCCTTGTAGTGCCAGTCAATTCTGAACACGAACGAGTGAAAGGATCACAGACAACCAAACAGCCCATTGTCTAGGAACATCCTGGTGGCTCATTCAGCAACCAAACCAAAAAATGAAGCAAGGGAATTCATAACCTCTGGCGTAGCACGAGTCAGAGGAGAAGTCATTACTACCAAGCATTCGCTCACCGAGTGCGGAATTCACCATCTTACATAACACCATTTTCATAAGAAAAGCCAGAGCTTGTTAGGTCGGATTTGAGATATTCGGCACCATTTCCTTGGTTCTCTGCTGCCTAACCCCAAAACTGCCTGCTTTCTTAGCTGTTTGTGCCGAAATGTGCTCTGTCTAAGCATGAGTTGACTTCAGCTGCTTCAAGTATGTTGTCCAGCGCGCTCGTATACCGGCTATATTCAATACCGCGGCTCGAAACATCCTGTCCTGATGCTTTTCCACAAGAAGTGTCAAATGCGTGGCTCGTGGAAGGCTTGCCACCAGCACTTTAATCGGTTTCCGCAATGATGACATCTGTGCACGAGATCTCGCTTTCAAGGCAGCCGCCGAAGTGCAAGACATGTACTCATCCAGTGAACAGCGTCCTGTAGGAAAGCGCCGACGAGCTCTGCGCTTGTTACAGCGGGGTTTTATGTGCTCCATTGAGCGGAGCCTTCACAAGAAAAGGTAGTTCAAGACGTGCCTGCATTACCACCTCACTTATCACGCGGTGTGCATGCATGGCATCAACCTGGTCAAGATGACGTGCCTTTAGCAGCTCATAGAATGGAGAACTAAGTGGGCCCTGGAACAGGCACCTTATATTGATGATTATATCAAAGTCATCGTTTTTATAGCGTGTGACTTCAAACAGGCGAGCATGGGAAACTGGGTCATTACTGGGGTGAATGGTCTACTTTCTAGGATTTGGCGGAATCTTTCGTAACAAACAGTTTCGAGCTTGATGAATCAGCATGAGTACTCCTTTAAGATGTTCTCAGAACGCAAGTGGTGATTTGGCACTAGAAGGAATGCCGTTAATGTAGGAAACTATTCCTTTCGATGAGCAAAATTTAGTATGCTTTGTCATTGAGAAACGGGCTCGCGGAACCTACACGTGCCACGCGAACATTCAATTTTCTATTATTGCCTTGTTTTTGTATTTGTGCATACTTTATAAACAAAGCTCGTTCAGCAAATTGGGGCAACCAGTTGGTCGACATTTTTCCCAGGCTGTGTTGCATCAACCATGGCTGAATTACTTGCCGAGCTGCTATGTAACTTGTTTTAAGTGTTTTACTTATGACAACCAGTGGTGCTTTTTGCATCTGCAGTGCACGGTACGATGATATTCCCAGTAAATAAAGTTGTGTATTCCACCAGACTCCACAATGCTTCTTGACATTTATTACGTAAGAAATGCATGTTGTCCAACAAAGTAGTGCGAGCACTGCCTTGTTCTGCAAAACCAAGTAATCTCTCACGACATAAGAAACTGTATATGCAGGGTGTCTTACTTGTACCAAAGTTTCAAAATATGCAAATGCTGCGTAGCTGGGCAGAGCAAAGGCACTGTTGTTTGCCATTTCTTTGGAGAGACTAAGATTATATTTTGCGTTCCGCTGCATTAGATAATTCGTCCTAATGGTTTAATTACCTTCTCAATTATTCTAACTTTATGAAAGTGGCAATGAGAAAATTGTAGAGCAACGTGAGAAACTCCCGATACAGCTTTCTGTTTATCAGTACGCGCTAAATACAAGTACTTTTCCGAGCGTGAAAGCCGCCCGCGAATACCCGCAAAATTGCTGCGCGACTCGCCTCTCGAGGCACTGTGGGTGGGCTTCTTTCACGGTTGGAAAAACACTTTTTTTTGTAGCACGTATTGAGCAACAGAAAGCCGTTTCAGGATTTTTTTTATGTTGCTGGACAATTTTCTCACTGACACTTTTCGTCTAATTACAACTGGGAAGCTGTATAATTAAGACTTATTATCTAATTAGGCGGAATGCAAAAAATAATCTGAGTATCTCCAAGCGACAAACAACATTACCGTGGTTCTGTTCAGTTACACCGGCATCGGCTTATTTTTTTCAAGTAAGGTGAAACGCCCTGCATATGTTCCCCCATAAGTACAGTAAAGCAATCAGGCCTCTTATTGGAATAGCGCACGATTCTGTACGTTTTAATGAATTTTCTGAATTGCGCTACCCCATTCTTAAAAACTGTATGCGCCATCAGATGCTTGCCTTTATATAGCACGGAATGTTCACCAACTAAGCAGTACAAGTGAGCACATGCACCTATGTTATGCGTTATCAATCGCAACATAAAACCTGTATGTATGACGGCAGATCATATGTATATCTAAACCACAGAGACATATCACAATTCCGCATGGTCATCAACACCTTTTGTATATTTTTGAATTTTGTTCTACTTGGCCCACCCCATTTTATGGCCACAGCGTATCTTCCATTCTTCACCAACCCCCAGAATGGTTATGTGCGAATCTGACAGGAATGGTGCAGAAGTTACTATTGTACATATGCGTCACACGTCTCCTCACCATACTTTCCATGGCAAATTTTGCCTTCGTCCTTGTGACGTTGAAGTACTGACGACTTCTATGTGTGCGTCCACATGAACGGCTCTTTACATTTCGGCACATCTATTGAACGGTGAACGGCATCAACATAAACGTTGCACGACATTTCTGATGCGACCTGTGCATTGCGCAAACAAACATTGCATGACATACGTTTCATCGGCTTGCGCTATTATGACAGTTTTAAGGGATCTGTACATTGGCGCAAACATCGCATGGCGTCCTGAGTTTCATCGGTTTGAACTAATGACGTTTGTAGGCATCCCATTTAGTGTTATGGCATTTATTTACCACTTCGGGAAGGTTTCACGTGTATTCCAAGATATGAGCTAAATTCCCATATTTTTTTTTCAGATGGGTCCATGTTAGCTGCTACACCATGTATGTATATTCGCTAAAGGAGCTACTACTGATATGGCATTTTCAAGCGAAGCTTGTTATAAGGTACAGATTTCGGTGGCGTCCATGTACGCAAAAAAAGTGGGCCGATCCTGATGATAGTGCACAAAGGGTCCAAGCTCAGAGGCATATACCCCTGTCATGTGGGCGGACCCTGGTGATAGTGCAGAAAGGGTCCAACCGACAACACTTTTTCATGAAACATCACCTGGCATTGTACAATCAGGAACATCTTTATACTATTACCATAACTCACTGTACTTGCTGTTTGTTTATTGATGTGTAACCATTCCGGGTATGTCAAATAAATGAAAAATAGAAGGCCTGAACGAACTAGTCTTTAGAAACAACACTTGAATGCACCCGAGCAAAGCCAACACCACCTAGATAATTCAATGCCTACCCACCCCGATCATGATGTCATGCTACATGGCCCGACTGCCATAGAATCTAATGGGGATGCTCCCGCGTAAGCAACAGTGATTTTGACGTCACCGCTTTCGTCACGCCAGCCTTGGCAATGGAAATTTCGGGCCCGGTAGCATGACGTCATAGATCGGAGTGCGTAGGCCTATGCTATCTAGGTGGTGTTGGCAAAGCGTCCTAAATTTACGGTAATAGTTGTTTCCACGAAACCAGTACCAGTTTCGGTACGCAGGAGGTGGATGAGTCGTTACGTTACTACACACTGGGTGGGTTTGCTCCGTCGAACACACAGCACGTATGTGTAGAGCAGGGATGCTAATGTGTGTTAGAGCAACGCTCTGGCCAGCAGAAGCCAGGACGCTGTCCTGTATACCTCCGGCAGACTCGAATAAGCAAAGCGTGATTGTGCGTCCACTTACGTTAATCGCGTGTGCACTCAAATGTACTGCGCGTTTATCCCCCCGTACTCTCAAAACCATACCCGACTCGACAGCGCCAAACCTCCACTGAAGAAGGCGTGATGCTTCTCACGAATTGGCGCAGAGTTTAAATGAAGCGCAACGGCACTTCTGTCCAGGGGCGACGCTGCCATCAACTTTCTCTAGTCGAGGTTGAGTGGAGGGATGTTTTAGAACATAGGTTCTCAAAGTTGGTTCCGCGGAACCCTGCGGTTCCGCAGGCCCCTGCTCGGGGTTCCGCGAGCCACTGATAAATTTTCCGTGGTCCCGCACTCGCCAAGTGGCTAAAACGGCGAACACGAGGTGCGCTCGATCCACAGAACCTCAATTACCCATGCCCGAGTGTCAAAAAGCATATCACAGTGCGTAACGGCAACGCGCAAACTGCGCAATAAATCCACAAGCAGCTTGTAGCCACCCAACAACGCTGGCTAACCCAACCTCCGAAAACGGGCAGCCACGGGCACCGCGCCTAAGCTTTCGCACTTGAATCTGGGAGGCCGTAACTTACCGCCGTGCGCATTTCTCCCGTTTGTTGATATAGGTAGGTGCCGATAGCGTGCGCACTGACGTATACTTCGGAGGAATAAAAAAATTGATGCGCGGAGCACCACAAATGCGCGCCGCAAAAGAACAAAAGCGGCGCTAGCGTCCAAAAACGAAGCGACGCAGTCCGCATCGCTATATGGTGTTCAGCGGAAATCGTACGCGATACGTGACTGACAGCTACGCCGGAACTCTTCGTGCCTAATTGTGCCCTCAAAGCCTTTATTCTTGCGTTAATCGCCGCGTGTAACACCGCGTTGGCGGCTAGCCGCGTGCCTTCATAAGGGCGTAGTCGCTATCTATGACCGCGTCGATAGCGACCGCGGTTTCGTGCGCACTTGTTGCAGCAAACAGCAGTAGTTTCGTTTTGACTTGGGGCGTGCGTCGGCCACCTGCCTGCTGAACCGCAAGGTCGCCGTCTATGATCGCGTCGATAACGGTCACGGTTTTCTCCGCAGCGGTTGCGGCAAGCAGTAGTTTCGCTTTGACTCAGTGCAAAGCTGTGAAAGGTGAAGAGCAACGGCTAAATCGCGATGGGTGGACAATTTGTTGGCGACCAGCTCACTAGTGAAAAAATCGGGATGAGCGTGCGGTAGGGAAAAGTGTGTTTTCTATGAAGACGCGCGCTGCAGCCGCGCTGCGAACGATGTCGGCAGGCCTTCGCCGCTGCTAGCTCTAATCAGTTATGAGATGACGAGAATTTCAGCTTCCGCACTGCTCTTCTTTCTAGGGTTTTAAGTGCCAAAACCAGTTCTGATTATGAGTCATGCCGTAGTGGAGGGCTCCGGATTAATTTGGCCACCTGCGGTTCTTTAACGTGCACTACAACGCAAGCACACGGGCGTTTTTGCATTTCGCCTCCATCGAAATGCGGCCACCGCGGCCGTGATTCGATCCCGCGAACTCGTGCTCAGACGCGCAACGCCTTAGCTATCTGAGCCACCGCGGTGGGTGCCGCACTGCTCTTATGCAAAACAGAAAGATGTGCTGATTCATTCCGTAAATGAAAGCGTGTTTCCGTAGTAAGCGTTCATTTGTTGTTTTCGTGATACCCTGGATAATTCGACATTCGTTTAATTATGACATATTAATTTGGTTAAATC
Source organism: Dermacentor silvarum (assembly GCF_013339745.2). Lineage (NCBI taxonomy): Eukaryota > Metazoa > Arthropoda > Arachnida > Ixodida > Ixodidae > Dermacentor > Dermacentor silvarum. Next base: position 99,613,293 of record NC_051162.1, read on the forward strand.
GGGGGGGGGGGGGGGGTGTTCCTTGGCGCTTCATGTAGCTTAGCAGGGTTGCCTGGAACGAACATGCCTGAGAACCCCTGTTCTAGAACATGGAGGTACGAAGCCCTTTTAATACTCCACTCGAGGACCACGCATCCACCGTTATTACCAGAGCACGACGGCATCTGTGAGCGGCGTGCACGCCGACAGCACGAACGAGCCTCGATCGAGTTGCGTATAGTTGCTGTCGCGGGCAAAAATAAGAGCATAGTGCGCCCTGAAATTTCTGCACCAGTTCAGGAACTTGGTTTAGCGGCGGCTGCTATGCACTAGTTAATTGTTTGCCAGTAAGGAAGTAGGTTAGCTTAACCCAAAAGAAGGAAGGACCCAATGAAAAATGTTTTGCGCCCTTTTCTCCGCTGTTAATAAAGGCAAAATATGCTCAAATACGTTACGTCAGATTGACTTCAATTGGAGTGTAGGTCTGTGGTCCGCTAGTTCGAGTCGAAGTGTTCCGCGTCGACGAACGTTTCATGAATATACGATTGTAAGCCACGAAATATTGAAGAAGCCGAGCGTTTTGGGATTCTATCCTTGATACTCCGAAACAGTATGGACGGCCGTATTTATAGCGCGAAACAGGTCAGGGCTGTTTTTCTAGCTCGAATGGAGCTTCTCAATATAACAGCAAGTGTTGTGCCTGTATTTCGCAGCAAAGACACATGTATATGGGCATCAGCATTGTTGCAAATGGAAGCGCGTTTCAGAACTTGCCCTTCTCGGACGTCAGTAAGGCCGGAACTGTGTTTCTTGGTGTGCGTGGACACGGTGGCTCAATAACTATGGCGTTCTGCTGCTAAGCACAAGATCGTCGATTCGATTTCCCGCCAGAGCGGTGCGATTTTAAAAGCGAAGCTTTTATTTGCGCACCTCGCTTGGTTTTGTGACCGTGGGAGCTGCGACATGGCTGTTCCCTTGCCGTATAGCCCAGTCATTCACAGCAGAGCACGGGCGCCGCACGCGCCACTTAGTTCCTTGCAGCGCCTCCAGATGGCACTCGCCTCCGCGAATCCGTGGCAGCGGCGGCTCCAGCCGTGTGGGGGAATGTAAAAAAAAAGAACCAGAAAGCTCGCCTTCAGACATCTGCGGCTGCACGATAATGAGTAATTAAACGCTTCTTGCGGATGGAATGGATTCGAATTGCGCTATGTACGTATACGCGCGTGCTGCCTCTGAAACCTTGATACGTTCAAGGCATCCTTCGTACTCGCTAGTAGTCAGCAACACCGCTTAACAAAAAGCTCGATATAATTTGTTTGTGCCCGCGATTGTGTGTGTGTGTGTGTGTGTGTGTGTGTGTGTGTGTGTGTGTGTGTGTGTGTGTGTGTGTGTGTGTGTGTGTGTGTGTGCGTGTGTGCGTGTGCGTGTGTGTGTGTGTGTGTGTGCGTGTGTGCGTGTGAGCGTGTGTGCGTGTGCGTGGGTGCGTGTGTGTGTGTGTGTGTGTGCGTGTGTGCGTGTGTGTGTGTGTGTGTGTGTGTGTGTGTGTGTGTGTGTGTGTGTGTGTGTGTGTGTGTGCGAGCGTGTGTGTACTTGTTATGCACTCACCCAAAGCTTCGCTGTATATGTAGTCGCACTCGTTGGATCTGCTGCCGTTCTTATAGGGGTGAACCGCAAGAACGCTTGTGTATTGACATCTACAGGTCTGCGTTAACCCACGTGAATCAAGTGCGTTAAAGCACGTGCGTTATACCACGTGAAGCAATCAAATTAGTGTGCGTTGAATGTACACGACGTACCTGATCACGAGAAAGAAATTTACAGAAGAATAAAATTGGGTTGGGGTACATACGGCAGGCATTGCCAAATCCTGACTGGGAGCTTACCACTGTCGTGGAAAAGAAAAGTGTACGATCATTGCATTCTACCGGTGCTAACATATGGGGCAGAAACTTGGAGGTTAACAAAGAAGCTCGAAAACAAGTTAAGGACTCCACAAAGAGCGATGGAACGGAAAATGTTAAGCCTAACGTTAAGAGACAGGAAGAGAGCGCTGTGGATCAGAGAACAAACGGGGATAGCCGATATTCTAGTTGACATTAGCGGAAGAAATGGAGCTGGGCAGGCCATGTAATGCGTAGGATGGATAACCGGTGGACCATTATGGTTACAGAATGGATACCAAGAGAAGGGAAGCGCAGTCGAGGTCGGCAGAAAACCAGATGGGATCATGAAGTTAGGAAATTTGCAGGCGCAAGTTGGAATACGTGAGCGCAAGACAGGGGTAATTGGAGATCGCAGGGAGAGGCCTTCGTCCTGCAGTGGACACAAAATATAAGCTGATGATGATGATGAATGTACAAAAGAACAAAGCACGCTGATAGAACGTTGCACTGTAAGTACCGCGAAGCTTATTTGAGTTAGCGATGTAGCAGCAGTCGTTGATGACAATAACCTTATAGTCTGTAGTGGATAGCTGTCTCCGTCACGATGACTAAGATGGTGTCTGGTGCTCATGGAGTGAACGATGATGAGAAGATGTGTATTTGCAGAGAAGCAGGACACCATATATGCATACATTTAATGTGTCTTACTCACTGTTTCACAGTAGCACATTAATTGCGGGAGATTGGCCAGGATTAGGCACACACCCGATCGTACATATCCCGGAGCCGAAGTTATAATCTCGGGAACATACCCAGTGGCACTTTCAATGTGTCCCAAGTTGTATTCTAGGCCCATATATGGCCTAGCATATAGCCTAGTATGCTAGGCACATATTTATGTATACAGTGAAACTTCACTTGAACGAACTTCAAGGGACCCCGGGAAAAAGTTCGTTAAAGTGAAAGTTCGCTGAACTGAAATAGCTATGTTGCAAATTGTTATCAGGAGCTAAAGAAAACATCAGCTGTTGAAATGAAAGTTGAACCTTTTATTTGTAATGCTGCTTATTTGAATGGGACTTTCTGCTTATTTAGCATGTTTCCAAGACTGCAGTAATCTTTTGCTGCATTTGTGCGCTTAGGACTGCAGTGGTCCACACAACTGTTTCCATTCGATTCCATAACGCGCCCGAAAACGATGCAACCATTCACTGCTTGCGTCAAAGCCAGTGACATCGAAACGTGCTGCGAATTCCACAGCCTTGTCTTGAGTCATGGGTCCTGAAACCAGAATGTTTCTGGATCGTAAATCCTTTAGCCATGTGGCAACAGCGTCGTCTACTTCACTGAAATATCCAGTGCACAGTCTCTCACGCACGGGCCCGAGCTGCGCACTTTCCGACGCGGCTGCGATTGCTTCACGCTGGCTCTTAATTGTCGACAATGATGACGCCAGGATCCCAAATGCCTTCAAAACGTTGACTTGATGCTGCCCGGAGTCCAGCCTACGCAAGACATCCAGTTTTTCGTCTAGAGACAGGCGATTCCGTTTGGCACTCATAACGAGCACGCGGTGTCAGGGCTAAGGCTGCAGCTTTGGCTCCGTTTGGTTACAAAAATGCGCACGAAGCCAGCCAATCCAGTTCAAAGCCGAAGGGGTCCGACTGTTCGTCACGTGGTATGAAGCGCCGTTATCAGCGTAAAATAATGGCCTCCGCGATGGGCGCCGGTGGCGCGCCTCTGGTGGAACTTATCGCGAAGGCCATGGTAAAGCTATGCTACAGAAAGTGTGGTTGTACTTGTGATCAGTATGACGTGGAAGGCATTGGATCGTATCACAAAATATGTTCACACAACGGAAATGCGCTTTGAACTATATTTCGTTAAACTGAAATGCGTTAGCATTGGGTCCAATGGCGCATCGGCGGGGGATGTAAAAAAAGTTCGTACAACTGAATAGTTCGGTTAACTGACGTTCGCTCAAGTGATATTTTACTGTATATCACAGATATACCTGGCGAAGAAACGACGAAGACGAACGCCAAGCTCCGGGGAAGACTCAAAGAAAGCATTGCTTTAGAAGAAGGTGACCGGACGTCCATATTTCGCTTTTACCACTGTGGTCCCTGTTCCACAGCTCACGTGCGAGACGCTGTATTGTGCCAGTTAGGACTCTTCGGACTCCGAGCTGTCCCGAAATGCCTGCGATAGGGCGTCGAATTGGCCGTTTACTTTCTCGGGTGTGGTGGCGCCACTTACAGAAAGGCTCGAATAGCTGGCGGAAAAGCGACAGACTGGCCGAAGGAACGCATCATCACTTACCGCTCCTCAGATTTCTCGATCCAGCCACAATGAACTTATCATCATCATCATCATCATCAGCCTATATTTTATGTCCACTGCAGGACGAAGGCCTCTCCCTGCGATCTCCAATTACCCCTGTCTTGCGCTAGCGTATTCCAACTTGCGCCTGCGAATTTCCTAACCTCATCATCCCACCTGACTTTCTGCCGTCCTCGACTGCGCTTCCCTTCTCTTGGTATCCATTCTGTAACCCTAATGGTCCACCGGTTATCCATCCTACGCATTACATGGCCTGCCCAGCTCCATTTCTTCCGCTTAATGTCAACTAGAATATCGTCTACCCCCGTTTGTTCTCTGAACTTATCAATGCATTGGCTAACAAGCCGTAGCCAATTGCCAAACCGCAATGACCGCGCCGTATTGCTTGTGGCGCCTCTGCTGCTGAAACTATGAACAATATTGCCGAGACGCAGGCGCAGTTTTACAGGACTTGGAAAGCAGCTTTCGTTCACGTCAGCAAAATTCGAATCTATGTTTAATCTCGTTTATGCATCCCCGACAACCCTACAACACGAGGTCACTTGACAGAACGCTACTCGAACTCGCTGCGAAAGCAGTTTCTCATAGCGGCAGCATCATAGTCGAAATCGTGATTAGCACCCGCAAATGACTTCGCACTCCTATTCAGTTCAGCAGTCTCGCTATCCTGCACCTCTTTTTAACTGGTCACGTTCGTGGTTGCGTGCGCTCATGCGGTTTACTTCACGGAAGTCAGGCATTATCGTTTATTGACCTGTGCGCAGATACGGTGTACGAAAAACTAGATTCATCCGGATAGCCAAGGTGAGTCAGAATAAGATACGACAAAAGAAAATTACTTTTTGTTTCTTTTCTGCCCAGGAATATATTTTTTTTACTTGCACGAAGCACAGTGTCGTTCCCAGTTCTGGGAAGGCCCACACATTTAGCACCGGCGGCAGAAGATTCTTCGGCCACGAGTGGTGTTCGTAAGCGGGGAGCTTTCAATACGAAAGCACCCGTGGCAACTACTATACTGGAAGCTGCACCGTTCGCCACTGAGGTGAGTGATTCGTTAACCGCATTTTGTTGACTCGTAGTGGCAGTTTATTAGTAAGACGCTTCTGTCCATACGATCAAGCATTTACGTTTCACCAATAACGCGGCGTCTATAACACCGGCCATAAATGCTTGGCACACCCTACCTGGCTCAGCCCAAAGCGTAGCCGCTGGAGCGATTCTCTCCTGAGAATGTGGTCAAGAAATCGCATAGCGGCCCTGGCGACCTCATTCCCGCTGGTTGGAATGCGAAATTCCTTGCGTCGCTGTATTTCCATATAGTTTAGGTGGACCAGGTTGGTCGCTAGATACCTTTAGCGAGCAATCCGCAGTATAGCAAAGCGTCCCATCCTATCCTTGGCTCTTGCCATCACGGGTAGTTGGGTGAGTAGGGGGTAACGTTCGTATTTCAATCAGGGCAAATAGGACAAAAACAGAATAAAGAAATCACCGCCCCTTCCACTCCGTAAAGATGGTCGAACTGCGAAAGCTGTGCATTGGCGGCCGCTTGGCTCCATCGTGCCAAGAGCGCGCGGCGCAAATACATTATACTGCTTATACTCCCGAGGAAGAAGCCGCCCGACGTGAGCGCCAGCGACAGCTTACTCACGCCGTGGGGAACGCGCTAGGAACGCCGTCACCCGTGGAAGCCGACGCGTCCCATCTTCCGCTACGCGCTAGGAATGCCGTCACCCGTGGACGCCGACTTTTATATCCTGGTTAAGGTCCCTGTATGTTCCAAAGGTAGCGCACACCATTGTTCAAATAGGAAAGGAGAGTTTCCTCCCCGCCCTCTACCCCTCTCCTGACTTCTTCGCCGTTTTCCGCTCTCACATTGGACGAGGCTTGACACGTGACGAACAACCCGCGCGCCTTTCGTTATCGCGGGAAAACGGCGCCATTAGTGAGCGTAGAAACCAAGGTCGATCCACATGGGTCGCGAAGCTTCGGGCGAAAAGCGGTTCAGAATCAATTGTCACCGACATCAGCAAGGGTGGTTATGGGAGCAGCGACTGAAGCGCGACTATGTTTGGAGGGAATAAACACTGGGAAAGAAAAAAAAAAGCGTTTTAAATTAAAGCGAGACGCAGTTATTCATTCAACGAAAATAAAATTCCTAATTCGTTTTATATATGCATGGCGAGAAAAGATACAACTGTATTTTACTAGATCATTATCAACATATACCTTTTGTCAGGGCCCACCGTGAGAGCGCCCATCGATAGCGGCGGGCGTTGACGCCGCTATCACTTGCAATGCCATGCAACTTTGGAGTGCGTGGAAAAGCGCGCTCGTAAAGTTCACCTGGTACAATACGCCCCCCTCATATGTGTTGTGTTGCATGTCGACGTTTGTCTGAATTAGGTGACGCGGGTAGTTTTATTGTCTCTTAACCTGTGCAGTCAAAAGTAGTGAGTTGCGACCGTCAGATACTTGTTTACTTTAGTTGTTTTCCTGCAGCAGCGCTGGCCGACGGGCTTGGCGTCCGACGAAAGGACGAGCACTCTACGCAATCTACGCCCAAAGTGTTCGTCCGCGTCCAAAGAAAGTACGTTCTGTGCAGCGACGCGATTTCGACACCCGTACAGCTGATCTTTTCCGGCATCGCTTTTCGCGCTGAAAACTCGGAACGCCCATGAAGTCGAATGGCGGGGCATTTGAATATACAGCTCTAATGGCAGGCCTCGGAAAACAAATTTCGCGCCTATGGGAACAAAATGACGTCACTTCTGTTTTTGACGGATATGACGTCAAATTATTTTTTCTTCCGCCGGAAGTGTTCCCTCCTCACACAGATGGTGCTAAGCCCCATGAACCGCCGGTAAGCAACCATGTTTTGAACGTATGGGTTTCTATGGAAGCTTCGCTACCAGGTATATTTACCTTGTAGAAACACCGAGACACATGTACGCTGCGCGTGAACGTAGGCTTTTTACATTTTTGAAGACGCGCTCGGCTGCAGCACGATGCCGACTTGCTGTGCTGTTGGATGTTCGAATAGCATTTCCAAGGGGAGCAAGCTTTTTGCAGTTCCTCATGGCAAACGAAACCTCAAATGGCGAGCGATATGCCTCCACCGTATTCGACTGGCTTCAAGAAAGTCTGGTAGCAGCAGTATTGCAATGAGGGACGCCGTTACAAACGTGCAATAATTTTGTTTCCACTTTTCACTATAAGAATCTGCAAGTATGTAATGTGCAATGATTGCTGTGTTGCAATGTCTTTACCTTATTATCTATATATCAGAAATTCATAAAGGTGATCTTACCTTTATGCAATGCTGATGTTATGTGCAATAATTGTTTTGATTGAATGTTTTGTCACGGTTTGTGCTCTGCGGCGAACAAAGGGCGCATTTTGTCAATATGAATACCAGCATGACTTCTCATAAATGAGCATAATGGAAGCAGAAAGCGCGCGCACACACACGGGAATCAAGGCATATAACTGCGGGGGAAAGACAAGCGCGCGGATGAATTTTGCAAATAAAAAAAACCGTTCAGGGTATTTAGCACATAAATGTCTCCGTCGTGTTGTGTGTGCATATTTTGATGTAGCTCTTTGTTTTCCTAAATGCATCAGGTAAACAGAACACCATTCCATTCCAAGAAACAATCAGCAGTAGTAAAGACTGCTTAGGATTGCGTTTAACTTGTTCTACCTTTCGTTTTCGTCGTCTGAGTGACGCAGACTCTACTAATAACCGAAGGCACTACATATCTTGCGTAGATATCTTACGCACGAACAGCCTTGTGAAAATGCGCCCAGAACAGTCGCGTTTCAAGCAAACGCTTCAACGCACCGCATGCGATACGAAATGAAGCGGGCGGTAGCGGCGCCGCGTGCTTCGCTCACTAATGGCGGCCTAGGGGGAGGGGCGAGGATGAAACGGCGCGGAGAGGAGCAGTTTGCGCTCCCTTTGAAAAATACAGGGACCTTAATCCTGGTGCCTCTCCTCCTCCTCCCCGGCGCGCGCTCCAATTGGTCGAGCTCCTCTCCTCCCGCCGAGCGTTTGACGTGACCTCTCCGGCTCTGCTCCTTCGTGACGGCGGCCGTCATCGCCAGTGCACGATCGACTTATTAAAGCCCGGCCTACATGGAGCGAACTTTCACGGCAAACTTCGCGCGGCCCGCACCAGCGCGGCGGATCGCCAGCGTGCCGCCGCCGTGCTGCACCCACATGCGGCGAAAAACAGGCGGCTGCCGCCGCCGCGACCTTAGGAAAAAAAAAAGGCACCTGCTGCCATCGCTTTTGGAAGAAAACAAAACCACAGAAAAGACGCGCACGGAATGACACAGGACGTGCACAAGACAGCGCGCGCGCGTCCTGTGTCATTCTCAGCTTCCGCGCGCGTCATTTCAGCGCTATTGTTTGCTCTTATAAGCTACGCACCATCTAGCCCAGCTTCAAGTCGATCACCGAAACAAATAAAGGGGGGGAAGGGGTGGAGAGAGAGGTAGCCTCAAGCAAACCAAAGCAAATTATAAAAGCGCTTGTTTGCGAATAACCAATGAAACAGTGAATGGGAAACAAAAAACACATGCCAACAAGGAGTGGTGATTATTGTTGGCTTACCTTCAGGGTCGCTACCAAGCTCCGCGTCAACTTCCTGCCAAATGACGATCTTTTTTCGAGAGTTATTGTATTCAGGGTCGATACAATCCCATAACATTGGTCGCTCCTGGACGGCTATGATCAGCCGATCGTTGTACGCAATGCGCGTAGCTTTTGTCGCCATGTTCTTTGGCTGGCTAGCCGAGTCAAATGCGGCGGCCAGAAGTCGGACGCGACCGCGCCCTGATTGGTCCACGCCACTCGCCGCCTCCGGCGAGCGGTGGATCGCCGGCGAACAATGCCTAGCCCGCCATGATCGTCGGCGAACAGCCGCCGGCCGCCGCGTGGACGCCGCGCGCAGCCGTTCGTCAGTTTTTTGCAAGATCTCTCCATGTCACGGTCGGGCTTAAGAACAGCTGTGCTGTTAATAAAAAGTTGTCGCAGTTTCACCTGAAAGGTGAAGCATCAATTGCGATAGCAAATTTGTAGAGAGATATACGGAGTAATGATATTAGCTTTATCAGCTGTATAAACTTGGACATGCAGCAGCACCGGCAACGCGCCGAACTGTTGTCGACGCCGTCGGCATTTTGCCCGCGTTCGCTCAAAATGCGTGCGGCGTTGGTGACTGTTGCCGGAGCCTCTGATATAAATAGGCACTTGGTGCCGCAGCTAAACGTCGCCTCCCTTCCCTCCCCCTTCCCCCCCTCCCCCACGGCCTCTCGCGCATCGGAAGAAGGCGCGTTTGCTCTACATATATGGTGATTGTAAAGGAGGAAAGAGACGCCTACTTCTGCAGCCCTTAAGGAAGCACGGCGCAGAACGCGCGTTTGTTCTCCGCCGTGCGTTCACTCCCCGTGAAAGAGCGCGTCCCTCGCGCCCTTTCACTCGCACATACAGCGTTCGGCGGCGCGCGGCCACGATTTCATCTCCATTGACGTCATACGGAACCTCACGGCGACGGCGACGGCGACGGCGACGCCGACGGCAGAAATCTGCTTTTGAGTGTCCATATAATTGCTATCGCAATAATAAACATGAAAGACGCAGTGTATTATATCATTGCGTAATCCGTTACTGTAATTCGTGATACGTTAGGCATATTAAAGGGAAAGCTTTTTACTAAGGACGACTAGCCGAGTTTCGCCGTCGCCAGCAATTTGATCATTTTACCGCAGCTGCGCCGTAGCCTTTGCAACGCATCACGTGATTCGCCGCGCCGAGCTCCGCCGCCGCTGACTAGGCGCATGCGCTCTCCGCAGCTGGATCGCCGCCTGACCCTGTGACTCGACGCGTGCCTGGCTAAAGCCCCCCACCCTCACACACGCATTAACACATGCAGCGCTTTTACCGCCGTCTCTTGCCGTTGCGTCTCTCGGCGTCGTAGGTGACGGCGGCGAGATCTGGTGTGTCTTGAGCACGGCGTTTCGCCTTGTCGCCTCCCTCAGCGTCGACGCTCAGCAACGCCGGGTGAGGAAACGCCAGAAAACGCAGGGAAAACGATGAAAAGAGAATTTTAGATTAGAGGGACGCAAGCGCTGGGGCCCGCTAGCGCTTGAGGCCACGGTGCTGCGCATGCGCAGACCACACTGCGCATGCACAGTACTGCATCCCCTAGTGCTAGGGGGCCCCAACGCTTCCGTCCCCTAGGGAGCCTACATGCAAGCGCCGTTTTGCATGTAGGCTCCCTAGCGTCCCCCTAATCTAAAGCTCTCTAATGTGGGGTAGGCTTAAAAGGAGCGCTGCGCTCGCCTAGTCAGTGTGAGCTTGGCCATGGATGAGAGCGCGGCCGGGCCGTCTTCTGTGAGCGTTGCGCGGGAACGGGAGGCTTTGAGCCGTCGTCGGCAAGCGGCCTCTGACCACCCCCCGGATATCGCCCGGCGAGCTGCTTCACTGTAGAGGGTCGGGAAGGCCAAGCGCGCGAAGCTAGCGTCGCAGAGACTGAGGAAGAGCGAGCCGATCGCTTCGCAAAACGCCGGAAGCGGGACCACAACGTCGGTTAAGCTAATCAAAGGTTAACCAAGTGAAACCAAGACTTAACCAAGCTAAACCAAGCTTTCGCTTTGCTCATCCAGGGTTAGCTGAGCTAAGCCACAGCCATTTTTGCCATTCGCTTCATATAGCGCTGACCGCCACGGCAGGTTACTATAGTACTGTAGCATGACAGCGCCACACGAGCTCACACCTCCGGCTTTGATCCGAATTCGCCCTTGTGACTTGATCCGTAATGACAGGAAGAAATGAAGCATGAACAGTCATCGCCTGTAGTCCCATACCACCGCGAGAACAATGCGTCAGCGATGCTTTTTCGTTATTATTGAGATCAGCTGTTCGTTTTGACGCTGCTAGGCTCGAAGAAACGACACCGAAACGTGAATGTGTTTTCATTTCCTCCTAGCAGATGGCGCCACAGCATTGGGACACAGTTCAGTGTGTGCTCAAACTTTGATCATGCCTATCGTAGTTGCATAGAGAGGCGGCCAGGCGCACAGCGTCTAGCGTATCACGTGTCCCGCAAGGACAAAGCTATGTGATGGTATTCGGTGTCCTCTGCAAACGTCTCGAACTGCCAGCACTGTAAAGTCATCAGTGGCCAACCTCTGTTATCGACTACAGAATGGTTAAAATTTTAATTATGGGGTTTAGCGTGCCAAAACGACGATATGATTATGAGGCGCGCCGTAGTGGGGGATTCTGGGTTAATTTCGACCAAGGGGGGTTCCTTAACGTGCACCCATTGTACGGTACACGGGTGTTCTTGCATTTCGCTCCCATTTAAATGCGGCCGTCGCGGCCGGGATGTGATCCCGCGACCTCGGGCTTAGCAGCGCAACACCAACGCCACTACGCCACCACGGTGGGACTACACAATGGTGAGCTTCGCCGACAGACACGACAGTTCAGACAGACGTCACACAACCATTTCACGCTGCTGCCGTAATCACAACTGTGGCACATGTTTTATGTCCGTGTTGACTTTAAGGTGTAATGTGTTTGCGCACATCCCAATTTCGTTGTCTGTACAAGCCCAAGTTACAGCAGAACCACTGAATAAGTTAAAATTCTGTTAACAGCTGCTCTATTTTTGATGTCTGAGGGTTTAACAGGAAACGCTCATGTCGCTGGTTTTGAGACTAGAGAGTGCGAAGGTCACAATAGCTCAGCAGCACTGTCAAACACGGCATTGAGCGTTGCTGCATGGGGAGGAGCTCTGCATTAGAAACGCTCTGGCCATCCCTAGCTGCGATTTGCTTCCATTTTAATTTCTTGCCTAAAGTGTTGTTCTACAAGTTATAGTAGAAGAACAGCGCAAGGTTAACGAACTTTTCAAGATGTTAGTTTTGCTACGCTTTCCTGCTATCGTGAATGCGTATCTGTGCAAGGATTTCGCGCTGCACGTTGTAGAAAGCTATCGCGTTGATTAAATTCTCTTTGTTTGCTCCATCTCTTTTTTTCAGTCGCTGGCCATACACCAGAGAGCTACGACTGGACAGAAAAGAAACAGTTCGTCGGCTTCATGAAATGACCGGCAGGGGTAAAGAAATGAGTCGCCGTGGCGGGTGTGACGAGGAGCAATACAGCCGGCTTTCTAGCCGGAAATCGAGCGTCCAAACTGAACTTTATAGTCCTGACGACGCAGGAGCTTCCGGCTACAGCGGTTCAACGGAGATTTACTATGAACCTGTGCAAAGTTCGCCGGAGGATAGGATACAAGAACAATCAATGACTGGAACGAATGGAAAGTGTGACCGACATCCTCCAAGAGCTGAAACGCCTTCGACTGCCAGGAACACTCTTGGTAGCGCTAGTTGTAGTTCAAGGCTGGCGAACCTTTCTGCTGCAGAAGGTCAAGTAAGAATGGTCGCTGTGGAGACGTCTCAGGGCACGCGTCCGGCGCTCCAACAGAAGACAGCAGACGACTGCGCGGGATTTGTCGGTGGCTACGCTGTCGCACAGCCGGCAATTTCTTCTGCGACGGCTACAGGAGTGAGAATGCCGACAGCTGTAAGCCGGTACTACACAGCCTTTGATCAGAACGCACCTCTGAGCGGCGCCACTCCGAGTGATTGGAATAATTCCACTGGGAAAACCAGTGAATTTCTATCTCAAATGTCTCATCCAACATTAAGAAACTCTGAAAACCCGACTGCGTCACCCCTGTCCAGTTTGGGTCATGGTATGGGACGGGCCAATCAACAAGGAAGACCATTGCGCTCACGTGCTGCTGCTACAAGTCATTCGGGAATTGACAAGGAAATTAACCTCAGCGAGGCTCTTGCGAGAGCCGTCAGCACGGCGTTTCCTACTGCCAATACTGCTGGAATGCAGTCGGGCCAATTTACTCCGCAATTCCCGCAGGCGTCTTCTCAGTCGTCTGAAGTTACACATATGCATGCTTTCCTTAAACAAGCCTCTGAAAAAAATTCTGCTCTCCCACAAGCGCGCCAGACGCGTCTACAGAGCTCTAGTTCCATTTTGCCCACCGCGGCACGTCAGCACCAGCTCATTCTGCCGCGGGAAACTCCACCGGTTACGCAAGAACGGCATCCACAACGAAACCCCAATTTATATTTTTCATCTTCAACTGTAGCCCAGAACAACGCCCCTGGCACGGCGAATCCGGGCCTGTACCCGACACTGCCTTGGGTTCATGATCCTGCTAGCTTTTTTCTCGCAATGCAAAGCAACCAACGTATGCAGCCATCTTTGCCAGCTTTCAGTACGCCACCGACGTGGAACCCGATGGAAGAAGCAGCGATTCCTACAGATGTTCCATTTACGTCATTCCTCATGGCCGCGCTGCAACAGCATCAGCAGTGGCCGATGGGCCTTCTGATACCACAAACGCAGATGACGACGCCTGTCACGGAAACGCATCCGCGAACCACGCAGTCAGCCATGCAGTCTGAGGTAGCACCAACTGCTGCACAGTCGATGACTTTACCGACAACTCCGCAGCTAATAGCCGCCATGCAATTACAAGCCTACAGAGCTCGAGAAGAAGAACGGCGTCGTCACAGGGTACTTGATGACCGGCCGGTACCGGATCCTGCACGTATGGCGGCTGTTCGAAAGTGGCTACACGACTGCGAGCGATCGCGTCCTCTAGAGACGCCAAAGCCCTGCCAAATACAAAGTCCGCAACAGCAGCCAGCAGAAATTGCGACAGAACCTCCACATAGTCAACCAACACTTTGGTATAACGAGCAACCGCGTGAAACGATAGCAGCCGCCATGGGTCCCGCCGTAACAACTGAGAACGTTCCGAGCAATGAGAACCCCATTCTGGCGCATTCACGCCATTTAATTCAAGCGGCGATGACACGACGGCAGCTTCATGCACCGGTGCAGAGTCAGGTTAATCCGGAAGAGTCGACCTTAAGGCTACAGTCACAGTTGCAGTTTGTATCAATGCGCGGCGCAATGTCTGGGCGTGGCAGAGCCCCAAAACGTCAAGGTGCTCGGCGACGAGCTCCTCAAAGGGAAAAATTCGCAACTACAAAAGATGCCTCTGGCGTCTACCTGCCGCCTGCTTCGACGGAGGGTTCTCACACTCAAAGCGGAAGAGAAGGCGGGCGCGCTTTACGCAGCCGAGATGCTGCCTCCACCAATCGCGGCCGCTCATCCAGGAGAGGCCGGCCCCGTAAACCACGCGGTGTGCCTCAGACATCGAGTGCAAGAGCGAAAGGATCTAAGTATAATGTGCTTGAAGGTAGTGGAGCTGCATCGACTGCAGGACAAGATAGCGCAGAGCATCAGATGAACACAGAACGGGACGCAACACCGAGACGTTCGTTTAGTCAGGACATGATGCCCGAGGATCTTTCGAACAAAACCCGGAGATCAAGCCAAGGCGCAGAGGGTACGAAAAATGATAGTTCTTCCGAGTCCAACAATTTCGGACAGGCGCGTCCTAAAACTACCAGTAAAGGTCGTACGGCAACACTAAGGAAAAAGCAGCCATCGAGAGAACGAAAGAACCTGGTTGGGGATGGCAACTCCCCGCTTTCCAAACCGGCATCGTCATCCCAGGATCCTAATCGCATTGTTCCCGAAACTGAGATTTCTTCCGTCGAGCAGCGAAAAGCAGGGGATGAGTCTTCTCCAGAGCAGGCTCGATATGTGGCGCTTCAAAGGCTAAAGTCGTCGTTTTTCGAATGTTCTCCTACGTACGCGGAGTCTGATGAAGATAGTCAGTTAGACTTCTGTCCACATCCGCCACTGTGGATTACGTCGGGGGACCCTCGGTCACTGCAAGAAGAGTTGCTCACTCCACCAAGCGATGTGTCCTCTCCTGTATTGCCACAATGTGGAATTCGTGACTTGACGGACTGCGCTATAATCACGCCGTCGCCTCCACAGCCAGAAGTTATGTCGCACGCCAAGCGGTCTGCCGGAATGCCTTTTACAAGCGTCGCAAAAAGACGTCACTTGTGACTCGACAGTGCACGTATTCTTCCATCACTTCACCGAAGCGGAGAATGCGGCCGTCGCTGTGTCAGCATCCTGACCTTGGAAACAGTCTGCGATCACAGCAAAGCCGTCGTTCCTTTCCAGAACTGTTAACACTGGGCTCAATGTTTGCAAAAGTGTGTGGAAGTGGTTGAAATGCTCGCAGTGGCAGGTATACGCGAGCTGGAGTGTCAAGGGCGAACGTTTATCTCATCTCACCGTCACAACATCTCGACAAATCACCAATCTCGCAAATCAAGAGATTTGTGTGCGTGCCGATTTTCACATATAGGTGTCATCATGACAGGTGCTTTTGCAAGTCAAGAATAACAATGCCTTTGCCAGCTCAAGTGAAGTTAGGATATCCTCTCAATGACCGCGAGCTCTTGGCCGCTCCAGGCTTCATAAGAAAGCTGCCGTTATCTCTTACTGAAGGACGCTTGGGACCGATGTGGAAGTGTCGATCTTAATAAAAACCGAAAATTGCACGTTGTGTTTTACGCACCCCATTTATATTTTGTTCATTGTGATGTCTGAAATCATCTAAGTAGAGTTGTCCACTGGCTACCTACAACGGTAAATTGTTTTGTAAATATAAGTATCATGGCGAGAAAGTTGAATCCTTCCAGCAATAAAGTTGTTCGTTACTGCGCGCGGAGCAGCCTTTTTATACATGGAACCGGCTCAAATGGAGACACGAGACTTAATAAGCTAAATTCTGCAAGAGATGTACCTATTTAAAATGTATTCTCAATATTTGAGTCATTTTTATAGATATGGCTAATGCCATAGGAAATGTTCATGCTTCTCGGGATAGCCCAAGCCCCATGGGAGAAATAATTGACAGCATTTATTAAGAGTATGAGGCTGTGCGCCTGCTCGTCATGGTTACCCATAACTTCGCATTGAAGTAAAATTCGTCTTGGTTCGGGGATTCAATCCCGTTCCCACAACTTTCAGCGGTGGTCCCTCTTCCATATGAGCGAACCGGGAGGCTAGCCAATCGCAGAGCCCGGGTGAATTATTCGACCACTCGAAGCACAGGGACACTAAATATGGTAAATCAGTTTTGTGGAAGGCCGTAGTCTTCGACGCCAGAGCTTAGTTTGGCTTGCAAGCAAGCGCCGCCAATTATCGAAGGACTTGTATGGATAGCACCGCCACTGATACCCCAGTCACACAGACAAATTCTCTGGCATTGTAAGAGAATGCACTTCACTGCCGCGAGTTTCATTTTGCACCATGCTGCTACATGCGAGAGCAAAGTGTCATTTGAAAATTATTACTATTATTATTATTATATTATTATTATTATTATTATTATTCCTGTAAACATACACAAAAAGCACAAAGAGAAAGAAAAGTGACCTAACTGTCGTCTTCTAAGAGGGACACCACGCCCACTAGCTTGCAGACGAGAGAATCAAAAAGATAAAGAGAATAAAGTTAAAAGAAGGAATAGGAAAGAAGGCGCAGCACAACACATCGCACAGTTATAGGCAGAGTACGAGCACTACAGACGAGAGTCTAGTCCTGTGGTTGTCAAGACTTCAAGCACAGATTGGTGAGTCTCATATCGAGCTTAAGCACGACATTTTGGACACCAGATATCGTTAAATGCTGTTCAATCAATATTAAGCTGTCGGAACTTGCTACAGCAGCACATCGCTACAACTATTGAATGGTGGACATTCTAACAGCACGTGTTCAAGCGTTTCGCTGATGGCGTCCAGAGAAACGCACGAAGGGCTCGAAGCACGTACCTTGTCTCTGAAGGCGATTTGCGACATTTACACACCAAATATGTAACTTGAGAAGTAGAGATCTACTGCGGCGAGTTAAAGCACAGCCAGAGATTGGTGTGGAGAACGATCCCTTGCAACACCGCCATCCGGCTGTGAGCGCTGCAGGTGGTGGCGTATAAGCAATCTAGCATCGTCGAAGTTACATAACTTATCAGTAAAGTCGATTTTGCGCACTGACACCGCCAGAGCTCCAGCTGTCCCGTTTCCAGAGATTCCAATGCTATGGTATGCATTGAGTGATTGCAGTGTCGACAGGTAAATCAATGCGCACATGATGTACTTTTTATTTTAGTCGTGCAGCAATATTGCGTGTATTCGCGGGCTTCTTTCACGCTCGGAAGAACACTTTTATGTAGTACGTATTGAGCAACAGAAAGATGTATCGGGAGTTTTCCATGTTACCCAACAATTTTCTCATTGACACTTTTCATGTAATTATAATATTTGAGAAGTTCATTACCTAACTAAGGTTAATTATGTAATTAGGCGGAATGCTAAAAATGATCTGAGTACTGTAGTGGCGACGTGTGCCGCCGATGAATGAAGAGTGGTCAAGCAAACAACACAGCAACAAATTCTCCTTTAGTCAACCCTACGCATGCTTATATACGCAGGGCGACACTAGTACCATCAGTGGCAAGGATCACCAAAAAAAAATGTGGTTGATCCCTCTTATATAGGAATCGGTATAGAACACGAAAGTGAAACGTGTCTTCACAGAAGTAGTGTAATGTTTATTGCACATTGATATATAATGTCTATTGGTGTTTTGTGGCTAAAGCGCCCTTAGGCGTTGATGCACCCACGCTGACGCCTGGTGGCACGTCTCCTCCATCACGACTACCAACGTCGATGACCATGAGCAACCGTCGTGCATATGGAAGCTGCACTACGCTGCACACGCTAGCACAACGCGAAAGACGAAGCACGTAACTGACACACTAATACAACGCGCAAGACAAAGCACGTAACTGAATCGTCACCGAGTCAAATCAGCGCGTACAGCGCGTCGTAATTGCAGCCTCCGCGATCAACTTCAGAAACATTTTCAGAGCTAATTGCGGAGGCCACGCTCCGCTGTGCTGAGTACGGTGAACGCCACCTAGGTGGCGTTGGTAGTGCTTCTTGATGCCAGCGTCCCTTCGAATGCTGGCATCGAGGCGTCGTAGTGCTGAGACCACCGAAGCGTTCACTGTCGGTGCGCGTTATGGCCGGAATACATGGAGCGAATAACCGGCGTCCGAGCGAAGAACTTCGTCGGGCGGCGAACGTCCGACGGCCGGCGTCAAGAAATTTGCCGTCCGCAGCCGATCTGCCTGTCCAAACATTTTCGTCGGGCGAACGCCGCCGCCGGAAGCGTCTAGCGCGCAGCGGTGGACGACAGCCAATCAGGAGGCACTAGTTCCGGTCGCAATGCATGCTGGTGTTTCGCGCGCGCGCGCCTTTTCGCGTCGTCTGCAATCGCGTTGGTGTTGCCGTGTCTGCATGTCTCTGCACCGATTGAGTAGTTCCTAGTATGATCTCTCAGGAATCGCGTTGTATTTGTACATCCCATATCCGCTGATCTGCGAGGAAACAGACAAGCAGTGCAAGCTCTCTACAACAACCTTCAACAGAAATCTTCTGATCTCAGAGGCCACATGCTGTCGTCATGCCTATCTCCCGACTTCCCCGATAGATGACGTTGGCATCGGATATTTCTTTCGCTAGGCTTAGACGCGTTCGAAACGAGAAGCGATCTCGAAAACTACTCAAGGTTATCCATAATACTCTGTCGTCGAAGCGGCCTGAGACTAAGCGAAAGCCGTTTACGCAGTCATTTGCTTCCAACTAAGTGAATTCTACAAGGACAACGCCAAATTCAGTTCGAAGCGGGCGGCCGGGACCGCCGCCAACACGGCGGCCAACGCGCGGCGGCGTTCGCCGCATGTATTGCAACACAGCAAACATCCTGCGTCGTGTCGCCGCGTCGTTACTTGACGCGTGAAGTTCGTCGAGAAAAGAGACTTTTAGTATTGCGGAAAATGCTTGCGTTAGCGTTAGCGTGTTACGCACGCTAAATCTTTGCGGAACGCTGTTCGATAGAGTTTTAGTATAGCGTAAGACAACGATGCGCCGCTAAGCGCAAAACCATCTAGCTGCGAGTAGTCAAAGCAGCAAACTGAGCAGCTCGACAACCAAACTAGCCGTGTTGATCCACGCCAAGCCTTGAAACGAGCCTGCATGTCAAGCGTTCGAGCCGAGGGTGCCACCATGTTTGCAACGCTAAAAACTTAGCGAGCGTTTAGCGTCTCCGCTATATTTCAGAAATAGCGGACGCACGCTATCCGCAAAACTGAAATAGCGTTCTGAGCATGCGCAGTCTGACCCCGCTATTTTATTGCGTTTAGCGTGGTGCCATTTCCGCAATACTAAAACTGTCTAAAGTTCGCTCCATGTATCCCGGGCTTTAGTGTCATAATGCAGTACTTCTCTTTTCTGCTCGTAGGCGGC
The DNA here is from genome assembly GCF_013339745.2 of Dermacentor silvarum. Lineage (NCBI taxonomy): Eukaryota > Metazoa > Arthropoda > Arachnida > Ixodida > Ixodidae > Dermacentor > Dermacentor silvarum. The sequence continues at coordinate 99,632,843 of NC_051162.1, forward strand.
GGCACCGCCCCGAGCAAGAGCGCGGGTACACGGAGGAGTGTTAGATATATAAGGCGCGTCTGTGTAGCTCTCTGCGAATGCGTTTGTGGCGCAATGGGTTAAACGCTCGGCGATCTATCGTCGCGGACCGAGAGGTCGTGGGTTCGATTCCCAAATTTTGCATGTTCGTGGAACTTTTTCTTCTGGTTTCTTTCTTTGTATTATGTTCTATGACGTATTTCCGTGACGGAAATGACGTATTTCCGTGACGGAAATACGTCAGTGAAGTCTTGGTGGACCCCGGAATAAAACACTTTCGTGTTAAAAAATGTGGTTGATCCCTCTTATATAGGAATCGGTATAGAACACGAAAGTGAAACGTGTCTTCACAGAAGTAGTGTAATGTTTATTGCACATTGATATATAATGTCTATTGGTGTTTTGTGGCTAAAGCGCCCTTAGGCGTTGATGCACCCACGCTGACGCCTGGTGGCACGTCTCCTCCATCACGACTACCAACGTCGATGACCATGAGCAACCGTCGTGCATATGGAAGCTGCACTACGCTAGCACAACGCGAAAGACGAAGCACGTAACTGACACACTAATACAACGCGCAAGACAAAGCACGTAACTGAATCGTCACCGAGTCAAATCAGCGCGTACAGCGCGTCGTAATTGCAGCCTCCGCGATCAACTTCAGAAACATTTTCAGAGCTAATTGCGGAGGCCACGCTCCGCTGTGCTGAGTACGGTGAACGCCACCTAGGTGGCGTTGGTAGTGCTTCTTGATGCCAGCGTCCCCTTCGAATGCTGGCATCGAGGCGTCGTAGTGCTGAGACCACCGAAGCGTTCACTGTCGGTGCGCGTTAAGGCCGGAATACATGGAGCGAATAACCGGCGTCCGAGCGAAGAACTTCGTCGGGCGGCGAACGTCCGACGGCCGGCGTCAAGAAATTTGCCGTCCGCAGCCGATCTGCCTGTCCAAACATTTTCGTCGGGCGAACGCCGCCGCCGGAAGCGTCTAGCGCGCAGCGGTGGACGACAGCCAATCAGGAGGCACTAGTTCCGGTCGCAATGCATGCTGGTGTTTCGCGCGCGCGCGCCTTTTCGCGTCGTCTGCAATCGCGTTGGTGTTGCCGTGTCTGCATGTCTCTGCACCGATTGAGTAGTTCCTAGTATGATCTCTCAGGAATCGCGTTGTATTTGTACATCCCATATCCGCTGATCTGCGAGGAACAGACAAGCAGTGCAAGCTCTCTACAACAACCTTCAACAGAAATCTTCTGATCTCAGAGGCCACATGCTGTCGTCATGCCTATCTCCCGACTTCCCCGATAGATGACGTTGGCATCGGATATTTCTTTCGCTAGGCTTAGACGCGTTCGAAACGAGAAGCGATCTCGAAAACTACTCAAGGTTATCCATAATACTCTGTCGTCGAAGCGGCCTGAGACTAAGCGAAAGCCGTTTACGCAGTCATTTGCTTCCAACTAAGTGAATTCTACAAGGACAACGCCAAATTCAGTTCGAAGCGGGCGGCCGGGACCGCCGCCAACACGGTGGCCAACGCGCGGCGGCGTTCGCCGCATGTATTGCAACACAGCAAACATCCTGCGTCGTGTCGCCGCGTCGTTACTTGACGCGTGAAGTTCGTCGAGAAAGTTCGCTCCATGTATCCCGGGCTTTAGTGTCATAATGCAGTACTTCTCTTTTCTGCTCGTAGGCGGCGGCACCGCCCCGAGCAAGAGCGCGGGTACACGGAGGAGTGTTAGATATATAAGGCGCGTCTGTGTAGCTCTCTGCGAATGCGTCTGTGGCGCAATGGGTTAAACGCTCGGCGATCTATCGTCGCGGACCGAGAGGTCGTGGGTTCGATTCCCAAATTTTGCATGTTTGTGGAACTTTTTCTTCTGGTTTCTTTCTTTGTATTATGTTCTATGACGTATTTCCGTGACGGAAATACGTCAGTGAAGTCTTGGTGGACCCCGGAATAAAACACTTTCGTGTTAATAAAAACCAGAACTGAATATGCAACATATTCCCTTCCTAACAAAAACAGAGCTACATGGATTAGCAGTGTAACTAGTAAGTTAGTGCACCTACACCAAATTCTATGTGCCGTAACACAACGCGTTTGTGCTATGCACATAGCTATACACAAATACAAGAAAAAAGAAAACTAATTTGAAGCTCCAAAGAAAGTACTCGCTACAAGTGACGCACAGGTCACTGAATCCTCAGTATCTAGTATTATTGAGGAGATAACGACTAAACAACTTAGCATTGAAGAAAAGTTGAAGACTAGTTGGAAACACTGGAAGCACTGGACACAATATCCTCTTCCCAAGGAAGTGGAAACGCCGATGGAAAGTGCTTCCAACAAGGGACCGCCTTCACAAGATGGGCATTGTCCCGAATAAGCGCTGCCCCAATTGCAAATCTGATGAAACAGCACAGCACGCTCTATTCGAATGCCCACCGGCAAAAATAATATGGAAATTAGTTAAGAGGACGTTCCACATTCATGACCTAGAAAGGGTGAAACGAATGAGTACCTTTGAGCACTTAGTTTACATTGCACCATGTTTGTTATTTGGAAAAGGAGAAGCCTGGCGGAAGTGCGTCGACAACCTGTCAAGGCTGCCTATCCGGCACTGCAAAAAATAAGACAACTAGTGTGGAAATATCTCATTGACGTATTGGAAGAGGGTGGCGAGGAAGAATTCCTCAGGCGGTGGCACACTAGATTCTTTTACGTCCAAAAAGGCACTCTACACTATCCAATTGCTCCGTATTAATTCCGAACACGAAGTTTTATGTGTTCTATTACTCTGTTACCCCATCCTAGTCATTGTATAAAATTTATATTTTCCAAATATGTCTTTGTAAGCTTCCCCGTATTGTGTATTCTCTGTATCCTATGTTATTCATGTAATGTAGTACCTGTGTGCTTGAGTACTTGAGCACAGTTGAGATGTCCAATAAACTTCCCTTTGTGTACTCGCTACAAGTCTGCCAGGTTCTTGTTCAAAGTAGCACCACGTCGCAACCTACAGTTTGGAGCCATAGTGATCTGGGGGTCGTCTCCTACTTGGTGGCTGTACCCTACGATGTGGCACGGCTGCTTTAGGAGAACGACTGGCGACTGGAATCAGTTCGGGCTCACTGCAAATGGCAGGTAATGATGATGATGTGCTGTGTTTAGTGGCACCAGGACCACATATGGCCAAAGAGCGCCATGCAAGTGGTGATGTGTGACAATGATATGTCAATGCAATGGCCACATGGATTACAATAGGTAGACGTTGGCTGTAAATGGGCCTAAAAATCAGTTGCTGTAAACGTTCGTAAAATAGATAGGTAATAAAATAATGAACATGACAGTGAGGTGTGCACATGGCAGGTGGCATGGGCGACCGCACTACAGCACCAACAACGGCATCTGAAGTCCCGGTGGTCGCTTCCGGAATAGGTCCCTCACTCTGTGGGCGCAGACGTGCATTCGCTAGCTGCATGTACCGTTGCTTTCGTCCCACGTATAAAATGCAGCAGAAGTTCGCGGTATTTTCGACAACTTCGAGGTATTCCACGTTTTACCGTGATCAAGACGGAAAGAGCACGGTCCCTTCTTGCTGATCACTTTTCTTGGGCAACTGAATTCCAGGTCACCTTTAAAGGCAATTGTGGGATTTTTTTTTTTTTTTACTCTGACAAGGTCGCCAGCATCTACTCTGGTTTCTCTTGCGGCACTCCGAGCGTCCTTGTATTGTTTGCTGTACTGTTGTTTTTGCTCCAACCACTCACATAGGTGGCGGAGCTCCGAACCAGGGTCAGCATAGAATTTGGCTGACAGGTGCCCGACCACATCCAGCCGAGTTCTTGGCAACCGTCCGTGCAGGAGAAGCGTTGGAGCACTTGCAGTTGTGGCGTGCGACGCGCAACGGTAAACGCCCAAGTATTCTGTTACCGCGTGACGCAAGGGACGCTGCTCCAGTGTAGCCACTTGAACGAAGCCTTTAAAAACTCTGTTAAACAGCTCGACTTGACCGTTCGCCTGCGGATAGTACACGGACCAATGTATCAAGCGGATACCGCGGTCTTGTAGGAAAGCTTCGAACTCCCGAGATGAAAGCTGTGGTTCGTTATCGCAAACAATTTCATCCGGGTAGCCTTCGCGCATGAAGACCGACACCAAGTAGCTTGTTACCGTGCGGGTTGTGGTGTCGATGTAGAAGTGTACTTCTGGCCACATTGAATAGTAATGGACAAACGTGATTGCATGTCTGCAATCTTGTGGCGCTTTCTTAATAGAGAGAGAGAGAGAGATAAGGAAGGCAGGGATGTAAATCAGTCAATAGTCCGGTTGGCTACGCTACGCTAGGGGAAGGGAGAAGACGAAGAGAAAGAAGGGGCGGAGAGAGAGGGAGGCATGGCGACGTGAATTCTATGCTTTTCCTCCGATTTTACTCCAAGTCCTCCGATAACTATGCTTTAACAGTTAATTCTATGCTTCACTGCATAAAGCGACGTTTTGTTAAGGAACTAACTGAAACGCCAATGCATTTCTCCGCAAAGTTCAGGAATTAATATCTCGAAACTGGTGTCATTCCGAGAATTCGTTCCAAGTGGATCCGCCTTGCAAACTCCACGGCGAGAATTTGTAATTTCTTGTACAAGTAATGTCCGCCTCTTCGAGTAGACCAGCTCATGAACTAGAATTGTGCAATCTGCCAAAGGCAACCTTTAAGAATTTTGGAAAGTGTTCGCTGAAACACCCTGTACATTATTTACGTAAATTTTCAGTGCTGTCCATAGTGTTTTGTTGCACTCGTGGCGTTTCGGATGCGTCGGTTTCTTCTAGTGCAACTGCGGATCGAAACGCGCCAAACATCTGAACGCGCTGGCTTGCCCGTGAGAAAGGGTGTTCTCTATGTACCGCTTCTCGAAGCATGCATCCGTGGCGTAATGCTTTCAGTATCAGGTTTGTTTTGTTTTGTTTTGTTTTATTCGGGCATAACAGCTGTAAGGTGCCAGCGGGTACACGTGTGCCACAGATTCTGTGCTCAAATCCTGCCATCGGACAATTTTGTTAATGCTTATTTAATCATTTATAACACCGTACCTTGTCTAAAAGGATGAGGTTGCAAAGTAACAAAGCCGTTTGAAGACAAAGGGACGAAGTTTAGGCAAATTCATGTACTAACCATCAATTCCACAATGGTTGAATCGGTGTGCTTGCAGCTCGCTTAAACACTAGCGCCACCGTTCCCTCTAGTAATTATTGCATGAAACAATATGCTTGAAACGGTAAACTCGTAAACTACTTCGCTGCACCGGTCCCAGATGGCGCCATCCCGTCAAACGAGTTCGGCGTCAGAGGCCAGATACTTACGAAAAGGAAGATGGAACTCAGCAAGAAAACTTCGCTTTAAAGTGATGTTATATAGATGCTCTTCATCGCTGTTCTGTGAGCGCCGCCACTTTTCATCACGTGGTGGCGCTTCCACGGCTTGCCTCAGCCTGCCTCCATTGCCTATGTTTGCAACTGTAGTAGTTGATGACGGTGGTGCTGCAGCGAGTCGCTCGTGCAGCTGCTTTCGTTGCCAATGAGTGGGGAACGGCACGAAACTGCATTAGAGAGGACTGTGCGAGAACCGCCATAAAGGGCGCATACTACAAGGAATTGCTGGAAAGTGTATACCAAAACAGAGCAGTGCATACTTTCCGTCCTTGAATTACATCATGATCATTTTCGTTGGCTCTTTATTTGTTTTTACGTAGAAGTGGTTTGCCAAGATCCAGCGGAAATATGTCCCATGCGCATACGTCACGCAATCATCATCACGCAAATAATGCACAGGATGGCAATACTTGCCGCTTTGTGCCTATCTAATGGTTAGCAAAGTGTCCATAGAAAGTTTTGCTTCATTAAAGGATATATACTTTTTCTAATGCGGATATTTAGGTATCATTTGTTCTATCACTCAGTAATTCCGTAGAAAGCAAGGCCGACAGCATGGACACCCTTAAGGATAGTAAAGATGGCAGTGCTTGGAAGTGTCTTACTCAGTCGGCGTCTACGGATGAAGGTCTTCCCGGCACCTTCCTTACTTACGGTGTCCGCGAGCTTAGTAGAGAGTTTCAGTTTAACGTTAGCGTAATAACGTGGTTAAGGGAAATAGCGCTACCTTTCCGCGAACGAACTTTGGAGAAAGCGAGGTTTAGTATAGCGCGAGAGCGTTGTTTACGTGCGGGACGTACGCTATTTAATTATGCTTTGAATTTCGCGTACATTGTGCACTTAAGTGATTCTATCTGTGTGTGCGTCCGGAAAGTGCGAGAGGCAGCGCAACGGAAGCCAGGAGCGCGTTGTATTTCTACTTTCCAAGTCATTCGGCCTGTGGCGATACAGACAAGCAGTACAAGCTGTCTATCATAGCCTCCGAAATCTTTGGATCTCAGAGGCCATATGCCGTCATCGCGCCTATGTCCCGGCTTCATCGACAGGTGGCGCTGGCATCTCGAAGGTTTCTCTTCGTTCATGCTGTATTTACAAGGATTAGAGAAAAAATTAGAGAGGAGCGGACTTGGCTTCAACCTTTCCTATTTCAAGCAAGGAGAATGGATTAAACAGTCATTACCAGGACTGATGTACGCGGATGACATTGTATTTATGGCTGACAGCAAGGAAGACTTGCAGGGATTAATGGACATATGTGGCAAAGAGGGAGATAGCTTAGATTTGAAGTTTAGTAAAGAAAAATCGGCAGTCATGATTTTTAATGATAATCAGGGCAGTGAGTATAGGATACACGAGATAACACTGGAGTTAGTGGATAAGCACAAATATCTTGGAGTGTGGATAAACAATGGGGCTGAGTACCTAACGGAACATGAAAAATATGTAACGACTAAAGGTAGTAGGAATGCAGCTGTGATGAAAAATAGGGCACTGTGGAATTACAATAGGTACGAAGTGGTGAGAGGGATTTGGAAAGGTGTGAGGGTGCCTAGTTTGACTTTCGGTAATGCGGTCCTGTGCATGAGATCAGAGGTTCGAGCAAGGTTGGAAGTTAAGCCGCGAGGGGTAGGTAGGCTTGCTTTGGGAGCACACGCAAGTACACCAAATCTGGGGGTACAGGGTGACATGGGATGGACGTCTTTCGAGAGCAGGGAAGCTAGCAGCAAGATAGAATTTGAGGAGCGATTGAGAGAAATGGCAGAAAAGCGGTTGGCAAGGAGAGTTTTGTGTTATTTGGACATGAGGAATGTTGACACAAAATGGAGGAGGCGGACCAGAAAATTGTCAATCAAATATTTGGACTGCATGAGGGGTGCGAACCAGGAAACAGCGGTTAATAAAAAGGTTAAAGAAACAGAGAGGGGTCTATGGAAAAGAGGGATGCAGATGAAATCAGCACTGGTAACATACAGAACTTTCAAGCACGAAATTGCCAAAGAAAATATCTATGATAATTCTAGGGAAAGCTCTTTGTTGTTTGAAGCCAGGACGGGAGTATTGCGGACTAAGATTCATCAAGTCAAGTACCAAGTTATAGAGACGTTGTGCGGTGCATGGGGGGAAGAAGAGGAAACGGCTGAACACCTCATAATTTTCTGTAAAGGGCTTAACCCTACAGTGCAAAACAACGGGGCTGATTTTTTCAAGGCATTGGGGTTTAGGGACAGTGGAGGAAAAGTAGACTTGAAGCGGGTGGAAATAACCAAACGGAGGTTATCTCATTGGTGGCTAAAATCAAGGCACGGGTGAAATTTCCCCCACCACAAAGTACAAAATATGTTAATAGTCACGGCTAGGTGTCGTATGCCACCGCCCGATTTAAAGGGCTCAGCCTCATGCATCCATCCATCCATCCATCCATCCATCCATCCATTTCTCTCGTTATGTATAGACGCCTTCGAAACGAGAAGTGATCTCGAAAATTACTTGAGTTTATCCATAATACTGTGTCGTCGAAGCGGCCTGAGACTAAGCGAAAGCCGTTTACACAGTCATTCTACAAAAACAACGCCAAATTCAGTTCGAAACGGCCGGCCGCGACAGCCGCCATGTTTTACCTAAACTACGTAAACCACGCAAAGACGGCAAAACCACGCAAGCGTGCGTACGCTAAATGTTATGGGTACCTTAGCGTTCTGCGTATGCGCATTTCGATCCTGATTTTCCGCTAAGCCTGCTATTACGGTAAACACGCTAAACTAAAACTGGGCAGTTTTTGTTTAGCAGACTTAGAGGAATAGCGGGTCTAAATGCGCATGCGCAGACCGCTCAATGGCTATACCGTCTACCGCTTTACCGTACACGCGCTATTACGCAGTTTTAGTTTAGTGTACGCTGTAAAATAGCAGGTCGTCACTGCGCATGCGAAGAACGCTACACGACCCACAGCGTATATAGTGTACGCAGGCTATTTCTCAGATTTATCGTTACCGGTTTTGCGTGGATTAAGCAGTTTACGTAAAACATAGCGGTCTCTGCGGCTCGCTTCGAATTGTATTTGGAATTGCTTTAATTATTTATTTTCGTTCGTAGCAAATGACTGCACGAACGGCTTTCGCTTAGCCTCAGGCCGCTTCGACGACAGTTTATTATGGATAGTCTTGTGGAGTTTTCGAGATCGCTTCTCGTTTCTAACGACACGAAGCCTAACGAGGGAAACCATCTAGATGTCAGCGTAACCTATCAATGAAGCCGGGAGTTAGGCGCAAGGACGGCATATGGCCTCAGAGATCGGGAAATCTCGCAGGCAACTAAAACTGTAATAACGAGCACTGCTTAGCGTACGCTGTACTAAACGTACGGTACACTTTGCATACGCTATACTATAACTGTCTATTTCTCAGATTTAGCGTAACCGTCTTTGCGTGGCTTACGCTGTTTTCATAAAACATGGCGGCGGTCCCGGTCACCTGCTTCGAACCGAATTTGGCGTTGTTCTTGTAGAATTAACTTTGTTCGTAGGAAATCACTGCGTAAACGGCTTTCACTTAGCCTCTGGCCGCTTCGACGACAGTGTTATGGATAATATTGATGAGCTTCTGTGAGCACTTCTGATTTCGAACGCGACAAAGCCTAACGAGAGAAATCTTGGAGATGCCAGCGCCACCTGTCAGTCAAGTTGGGAAAAAGGTGCGACGACGGCATATGGCCTCTGAGATCGGAAGATTTCAGAGGCTACGGTAGAAAGATTGTAGTGCTTGTCTGTTTCGCCGCAGATCGGCGGACATGAGAAATACAAATGCAACGTGCTCCTGGCTTTTAATGCGCTGCCTCTCCCACATTTCGGACGCACACACAGATAGAAGCACTTAGGTGCACTATGTATGCGAAATTCAAAGCGTAATGGAATAGCGTCCCGCACGTAAACTACGCTATCACGCTAAACTAAAACTCGCTTTCCGCAAAGTTCGTTTGCGGAACCGTAATGCTATTTCCCTTACGACCGCTATTACGCTAACGTTAACCTAAAATTGTCGACTGTCTACTTTCTTTCCATTGCCCTCGGGCGTTTTTGTTCTATTTGTTACGTATTTGCACATATTAGTCGATGGCGTTCTGCACGACGTTCGCTACCCTTTACTACCAGCATTAACACGATGGCATGGTACAGAGCTCAAATGATTACGATTTCATGGTCGAGGCGCCAAAAGTTTTGGAATCTACCAATGTACGAGTATGCCATAGTTGCTTCACGAATTGTTTTCGACTACACAGAATGCGGGCGGGGGGGGGGGGGGGGGGGGGGGCGTGGGGCTGGATCAGTGAAGGAGGGGGTCGGCCTCTAAACTTTCACAGTTTCCACAGACAACCAAACTTCCAGTTTTCACGCAATGCACCTCTCCATAAATGCACGCGCACCGCCTACGGCAGCCGCAAGGCTGTATGGGAAGTCGGAGCGCCGGCCGCCGCGGTCGCCGGAGACTAGCCTGTTCGTTTTGCCTGCGCCGTGGGAAACAGCGCTCGGCGTGGCGCTCCATTCTCCCACAATGCCTTGCGCCTAACCACCAGCTGAGGGAGCGTATGCGGACGCCGCTGATAGTGCGCGCACATTTCTGGAAAGGTTCATTTGTGACGAGTTTAATATTTGTATCTGGTACTAGGCGTGGGAAATTTGTTTCTTTCAGATATTTGATTTTGATGGCCCCATTTACTAGTCAGTGGTGAACAGCAGCGTTCTCAAACATCATGCGTGTTATCACTCGTGGCAGCTAGGGGGCTCCAGTTGTTGATGTCACTATAGTGCCTAGAATACACTTCTAGGCACTATATAATGTCACCACGCCAAAGCAGGCAAGAGATGGACCGGAAATCTTTATTTACTCTACGTGCAAAGCCATCTTTAGGATCAAAAGATAGACGTTTTAAGGAAGAGAAATAATGTAAAGCAAAAATAGGCAAAATGCTTCGCTACAATACATGTAGCAAAATCTGCAGGCTAGCTGAAGCTGACTAGATGACTGTTTTAACGCAATAGCGTTTAGGGCCCCGTGCCGCAGAAAATTCGGCGTCGGCAACCGGCGTGTGATCGCGGGTGGCGGAGAAAATCATCCAACCACATCGACCGCGCAGGCCCTCCACGTGGGGCAAGATTTTGGCCAACAAAAATGAAATTTCTCACAGCGAAATCCGTCAGAAAAATGGTAAAGTACGACTTTGTCGGCGTCAGATTCGCCGTCGGATTGTTTACCAATCGGCGTCCCATTGTAATTTTAATGCACGAGAAAGCGTAATTCTGCTACGAGGAAACTCCAACACAAACCCCTTTTCCAGCATTTCTACCAGACCTGCGCGCGTCGGGGCAATAGCAAATATTTAATAAAATAATAAAAAAAGGTGCTAGGGCCTTCACATATTTTACTATAAGACCACTTATATTGCCCCGGAGAAAACATCTTTCCAGCAATGCATTTCAGTTTAAAAGTGAAGCCGACTTTAAGGGATTGGTGTAAGCTTAGTCTTTCTAAGCTGGCTTTCCCACGTTCAGTGTTGCAGTGAATGAAGCCTACCTGCCGTATGCGAACGATGCGATGCGAATAGCTCCCAATAACGTTATCACGTTCCACTCTTAAAGGCGAAGCTTAAGCGTCCTCCAATTTTTTGCCACCCCGTTTCAAAAGAAATTCTATTAGAAATAATCAGTCGTCATCATCATCATCAATAATTCATTTGCTTGAACAAAGAAACCTATCAACAAACACGAAACAGTATGAGGAAGAGCGAAAACAGAAGCATCTCTAAAATTGTCATCTTATGTATAAAAATATGTTCAGCGTCGCTAATAAATCTATAGCGATGAGCCTGCAGAACACTGCTCCTCACTGCTCGTTGAGGTGAATGACATGCTACACGCCGTTGTCTTACTAAAGAGACCAGCATACGTACAGCCTAGCATATGATCTAATAAGTCAGAACGCTTTCCTGAACCTTACCACAACGATAAGATGACCAAGGTACCTGAGCGTAATTTTGGTGAACCGAAATATGCCGACGATGACATAATTTCCCAAGCACTGAAACCGCGATAAGAAGCGTTGATGGAAGCATAGCAGGAACATAAATGTAAAAAAACTAGCATTTGCGACATTGTTCTCACGTTCGTGGGGTGTATATTAAGCTTTCCGCTTTACTTATTACGATGAAACCATAATACCCTGAGTAGCCCACATTCTTCCAGAGCTAACGACTGAGGTGACATTCAAAGTCATCATATGTATTACATTGCAAAAACAACAAAAACATGAAAACTGCTTGAATGCGTGCTAGACTACACAATATAATCGGCTCATCTACTCAATCTCTTATGTGTTGTAACTTTGGAAAACTATATCCGAAGGCATTACGCACTGTTATCGATAATATGCCGGCATCCCCAATTTTCAGCGGTTATCTCTGTTACGTAATGCGCAGCAAATTTTGGTCAAAGTACGAGTGTTTCGTTCTTCGAACACGTAGGATACTTCACCTCCTATATACGCCTTTGGCGTCAGTCTACTACAATGTGGCGGTACTAAACTTGTGGGCAACCAGCGCTGAATCTTCGCATGCCACCAGCAGCGCCGTAACACACAGCCTAGCGAGCGATGGAAACAGTTTTCAGCAGCACATGCTGAGATTTCGCGTCATCAATTTCACCGCTCATCTTGAGGTAGTAGTGCATGTGTCCACATTCTGGCCTGACTGGGAACCGGCGTGCTAGAACGTATGAGCGCATGCGCTTCTACAGCGCGCATGGGTATGGCCGTATGGCCAGAGCTTGACTGGATGCATAGAGCTAAAGCAAACGCTGATACGAGTGCGCGTCTGTTATCATGCAAAATATCGTACCATTTTCGGGGCCTCCCTATCTGATGGTGTCAGCATATTTCGGCTGCTCACCCAAACTGCCGTAGCGCCTCCTGGTCAGCGCTGGTTCCTCATGAAACGTGCTGCAACGCACGCGGCAACGACAAACTTTCTTTTATCGGTCTAGTAAACCTTGAAATGGTGGCAAGCTCCGGGGGCAGCACACGTCGCATTCGCAACCAATCATACGCCGATAGCATATTGTGATATCGTCACCAGGAACATCCGCTGTCGCATTTTTTTTAATCAAACGCCCGATTACTCTCAGCGGGAACGCAGGAGCCGAAGGACCGTGTGGTTCGTGCGAGAGTGGCGCCCAGCGACCTGCCAGGGTGGATGGAAACATACTTTCATTGGCACAGCAAGGCTCCCTGGTTCAGCACTTCTGTTTGGTAAGCATCTTTCTTTTCTTACTTTTTTTTAATTGTGGGATGACAAAAGTAGCAGGTTTTCCAGCTTAACCCGTTGCTTAATTTGGGCGTCTTGGCATAATTGACAATTTTGGCCCTCGGGGGCCGCTTCTTCCACGTTAAACCTTCGAATGCTTGTTATGTAAAACAAAGCAGCACACCCTATCGAATTTAAGTTATTCTAGAATTTCAATAATAAACTTGTACCGGCCCCGTGGCATAAATTCGTTCGATTCGCCTGCACCACTCTAAACTAATTCACGATGATGCCCGAGAAGTTCGGAAATCGTGCAGCTCGATTTCTTTGATGCAGGCACAACGCGGCACTCGAAGTTAATGCCGATGTTCAGATGTGGTGCCGTGTTATGTCTTTATTGTTCGGCTTCTGAGGCTTTATTACACCCCACACTTGCGTTAACACATCAGACGCGTTACAACAACGTTCTAACTGCGCTTGCGCCGTTAGAATCCCGCGCTAGCACCGACAGCAGAGAGGGTGCAGCCCTGCTCCGTTCCTGCACCTTTCGAAACGAACGGCGTGGTTCAGCTGGCTCCATTGCTGCACCGCTGAAATGAATGGTGTAGGGTGCAGCACCTCGTGAACTGGTTCCGCAGGGGTAGGCCAATCGAACAGACCTCTATGGTGCTTACGGCGCCCTGATGCTGAGCGCGAGGTCGCGGGCTCAATTACATTTGCTAGGGACGCCCCGTTCCAGTGGAGGGGGTCTACAAAAGCACTAGCGTGCCATGCTGTGTTTGCACCTTAAAGAACCTTTGGTGAAATTAGTGTTTGCGTGAGCTCGTTGGTTGCACATGGAGCGAATCGTTTGCAGCAAAAAGCACTGACATGAACAGTAGTGAATACTACTGTTCATTAGCCGCCGCTAGACTAGCATCTGGACGGCTAATATTAGTTCTTATGCACTATAGCACAAAGCAACAAATTAAGTGCCTTGTGCGGGCATGCCGATATTCTGTTTGCTAAACTGATGGAACGGTATTCCGCAGGTTGCTTTTTTTATTTTCTGTCTGCAGAACACGGTGCACTGATTCATGATTACCCGCTCTCGTCATGGTCATGGCTGTTAACATTTTGCGCATCAGCAAGGATTCAGAAAAATGCAAATTTCTCATTGGGGCGTCTTTTTAAATCCGTGATGTCATGAAATTGTACGGTGCAATATAGCAATTACGTTGAGGAAATTAGATCCCGGTGCGGGTGACTTCTGAAAATTCTGCACGTTATATGCACATTTAGACACCTGCCTGTTGGTCCTGTGTGTTGTTGTCCACATCATAAAAATACATTGTAGATCACTCCTTTCCAGCGGGCAGTGTACTTTTTTTTGTGGTCTGTGCATTGGTTATTTTACTGGGTAATGCTGACTCTTGCTCACATTGAATCAGCCTTGTTTGGTGCTGGTCATGCCACCGTGACGCCTTCCTCTCTGGCTATCGTTTTTAGCATGTGGGTGAGGGCGTGTACAGCTATGAGCTGAGCAAAGAAAGAATGAACACGCGCACTTGCGGTCATTCTGCGAAGCGCCGGTGCAGCAAGCGGGGCCACTAATTGAAGCAAACCCAGTCAGGCGCAGTGATGCCTGAAGGCACAGTTTGCATAACCAACTGATAGAGGCAAAGCCCCACATAGCGTCCACACATTGAAATCGATAACCACAAAGTCACCGCCATGGTGCTACGTTGTGCACACGCGCAGATCGAAAGATGCGATTGAGACCACAGGCACAGTCAACTCGATCCCGAGCCTCCTTCGGTATGATTGTGCAATCTAGTTCGGGCGCCTTCAAACGTACTTACCTTTTCACGCACCGTAACTAGGGTGGATAGAATGGTTAGGTGTGAATACCGGCGGCGCTTTCTTTCGGGCGCGTGTGACCCCCTTGCGCACCGATGCCACCAGGGGAAATGTGGCGCTGTCGCTCGCGGCGCGGTAAGCTTAGCCGCGCCGGCCTGCCGGCCTCGCCTCCGTGCCTTCGCCGTCAGTTGGTCTCGTCGCCAGTTTTGACGTGCTTCTCACGATTCATATCGTGTTGCACAGCATCGTCGCGGCATTGCCATCCTAGTATTATTCACGGGTCCTTTCTCGCTAGCTCAATCTGATCCCCACCGTCATTTTTTTCCTTTAGGTTTGTAGTTCGCGACATTATTAATGGATTTGCAGTCTTGATACCAAGTCGCATTCCTACCCTCTCAGAAGATACCATGCGCACAGTACTTCCGAACTTGCCAAAATACATTAGCAGGACTCTGACGAAAGAAAGAAAAAGAAATGTCTCGCACACTCCACGGGTCCCAGGTTCGGCACGCAAGCCACTCCGGTATAGGCAGTTCCGACTTCTGTGACCATGAATGCCTGGACTAGTACGAATAAAGTATTATTATTATTATTATTATTATTATTATTATTATTATTATTATTATTATTATTATTATTATTATTATTATTATTATTATTATTATTATTATTATTATTATTACCTTACAAGAGAACTGGCGCTTGTCTATTGACAAGACGGGGGAATGCATGTCCACCGGCAGACGTGGGGGCTGCAAATATACAGCGGGATGGAATGCCCAATCCAGTCGCAGAAGAATTGTTCATTTTCGAGCTTAAGCGACCTTCGAAACTGTGGTCACTGCAGAAGTTTAAACAAATCAACATTGCTCGTTACCAGACTGCAGAGTTTGCAATGAACGAAATGTTGTGTTAACCAAAATGACAGTGTTCTTCATTGGAGAAAGGACTTGCCAGCTGTAACATCTACTTGGCTGGACAGCTTCACAAGGACACTGTTGTGGAATCTAAAAAAACAAACAGAAGGGACCTTGGGGCATTGTATATCCATTAGATTAATCAGTCTACAAGCTGGTCAATGCCCTTGAAAACAAACTCACTTGTGCATCGCGCGCGCCCCTTCCGCTCTACAGTGCTGCACTGTTTGATTGCGTGTTGCGTGACTCGAAAAACGTTGACGTCGAGGGAAACAGCCAGAAAATGCCTCGTGTGTGTATGTTGAGGGCTGTATAAACGGCCCAAGGCGCTTGCTCAGGGGCAGCGGCAGTGTTGACCCGACTGTCTCTTTTCATGTGTGGCCGCGCGACGAGCCCCGGCGTTCGTAATAGCTAATGCTCTGCCGTTGATAAAACGGCAAAAAAGCCAGAGAAACCGATGGTGTGCTCTCTGCATTTCTCGCCCTCGGATTATGTATATAATCCTACCCTCGGCAAGTCTCTTATTTGGTGTGCACCGGAGGCCAGTCCTTTCTCGAGGAGCTCTTACTTCAATGTCGCCTTAATCAAATCCCCTACTGGTGCCCCTGCAGCAGCAAACTGGCGGCTCGATGAGTGCTGAATGTCACTAAAGAGCCACGAAAAACTACATTGAGCACGCGCGCGAATTTCTCCGCTTGTTCTGTCGGCGAACTTTGTGTGACTTTGTGTGACTTTGTGTGACTTTGTGTGACTTTGTGTGACTTTGTGTGACTTTGTGTGACTTTGTGTGACTTTGTGTGACTTTGTGTGACTTAGAGTCTCCTCTGGACACTGAGAATGCTGATAACGGCCGTATGACGTAGGCTAGCTAAACCAAAATCTGTAACCAGCTGACGCTTTTTAAACTTTTCTTGCCAATCGTGCATAAAATGCTTCCCATTGCCTCAGAATTTCACGTTGGTCGTGGGTTTAATTCTTTCCACACATTGTTGCAAACTTCCTGCTTGCTTCCTAACTATCAGCTTTTAAAGCTTTCGAACGCTCGTACAAGTAATTTTCTTGAGGGTTTATAACTACCCTATACAATCTTCGACGTTTTGGCACAAGTACACTTATTATATTCGTGTGTTTGTGGCTTGTGCATGCGTATTTATTAGTGTGCACATGTATTAATTGTGCATATCCAGCTCTATTGTAGCCAGCCTTCCCATCGGTGTGCATCCGTTAAACAACGAAATGCCTACAACGTGGACTCCATTCTCTACAAATAGTGAATTGCTACTACCATTGATTCTGCCAGAGCAGTGGTACGTCTTTGCAATCGTTTCATATATAGCGCCTCCATACTGGCAGCTTGAAAATGGCCGTTTGGCGAATTTCATTGATACCATAACTGACCCAAGCCTTCTAAATTTGCCTGCACATGATGCTCTAGCATGCCTGCATTCACTCTAGATATAAACTTCTTGAATGATCAAGTTCTATCATGTGTGAAAACTGGTGCTGTGAAACTTGCCTTTTTGAGTGCCCACCTGGCCGCACTAACAAGTATGGTTGTAATGTTTAAAAACATTTTTACTCACCTATTTCGACATTTTATTTTTCTTGAAACCTTCTTGTAAAACGATCATTGTAGTTCAGAGAAGCTCTCAAGTCCAATGCGCGCAGTGCGCGCTGCGAGCGTGCGGAATGAAGTTTTCGTATTGACATTTGCTAATCATCCATTCTTTTCACGCTCCCTTCGTGCATGTAAGCCATACTGTTAAATTTTTCTTAATAAATGTTTCAATGACATATCAAGCTCTCAGCCATGCTGCAGTAGAGCTTCCTACGTCTTATTCTTGATGCGCTACGCTCTTATCGCATTTCCAAATGAATTTGTTATACAAGCTGCTTATTAACACCCTGTACTTTATCTTTACAGGGCCATCTCGTCATTCCTTTGGCCATGACGTGCTGATTTACACAGAGCTGGCCAAACAGAGCACGTCCAAAGAACTGAGCTTTCTTCCTATACTGGCATGGAAGGAAAAGCTGATGACGAGCAGAAACGACGGGATCGTGAACTTCTATCCTGCTGCGCAGCCGCACTTCCGGATTTCATAGATGAAGTTGTGTTATCACGGCGCAATGCGCTATTGCCCAATTTGTTTGAGGCATTGAAAGCTCAGTGTTTCTCTGCGATGGCTGCGTCCAGTGCTTCAACAGCTGTTACATCTCTCACCGAAGTAAAGCCAAGTACGTTGCAATCAGAGCCCACCGAACGGCCATCTGAAGTACAGTTAGCACGACAAGAACAAAGTACAGTGCCTCCAGGCTGGGGATTCGTGCCAACTACGCAATCGGATCATCACAAGGCCAACCCGAATAGGTTAATTTGGACGAACTATCATCAGCATTCATGCTCTTCTCCTTCAACATCTCACGAGGAGTTCTGCGAAGCTTGGTACGGTTTGATTCTGAGCATCCAAACTTGGAAACGGGGGCTTTTTTTCATACCTTCCTACGGGGCTTCCGAGTGGGCAGACGGCAATGGTTGGAGTCGAGCGCAGCGCCTACTTCGATGGCAGCGTCGCGAAAGGTATGCCTCTCGCTTACCGACCCAGCCGAATCACGAATTGTACGGAATACGCCGAGCAGTATATCCCGAACGGTTATGTCGACTAGTGCGAATGTCCTCCAG